>NC_040033.1:13677712-13957224 GCF_000972845.2 Larimichthys crocea | reverse complement strand
AAAAAAAAAAAAGTAATTGCATTTGACAGTAACCATTTGACCATGTCACATGTGATATGTGTCTAGCCTGTCACTATATAAAAAGAATGCGTGTACGGGCCAAAATCCTCCCAATAGCCCTGCCCAATACCGTTCTTCTGACGAAAAGGTTCACTCCTTTTTTAATCTTGGCAGACCTACTACAACAGGCCAGGCAGCTTTTTAGCAGGCTAATCTCAGCATGCCTTCAACCTCACAGAAGTGCCCCACAACAGCCTCTGTGTGCAATCTCTGGCCGTATACAAGAAAGGGCTCAAGACAGAAGATGTAAGAAGATGTAAGCTTTATTTAAAACAAAATGTGGGCTTTTAGTAGAGTGCATATAAAGATATGGATCATATTTTATATCTCAGTGCAGCTATGATGAGTCCTGGTAGCAGGACGTCTCCTTCATAAAAAAAGCAGAACTATTAATGGAACACTCTGCTGTGTGTAGAGGTCTGTATGGTTAGCTTGATACAGTTTTCGGGCGATTTAATGAAGGTAAAACACAGTGAATAGCCATGCGTAATGGCACTGCGCTCTGACGTGGCACCAGAGTATGGGGTGCCGTTTGTAAAGTGGCTCACGCTAAAAATAACAGCAACATTTTATCACATTTAGCTTGCTCTCAAATCTGACACTAATCTCTTCTGCTTTTATGTTGGTTACAGCAAGTGACAGGTTGCTAATACAAGTTACCTGAAATGATTTAAGACATTTAAAACAAAGGCATTACATGAACCTTGCAGAACTCAATACACCCCAGCAATGATTAAAACTGGATTCGAGACATAACTATTGAAATACGGAATAATACAGGTAAAATGTGAATTACATCAGCTGAATATAGGTGTTGTGGAGAAATTGCTTAAGTCAAAGGTCAATGGTGAAGTCAGAAGGAAAGAAAGTGTTCAGGAGCCTCTGATGTCTTATGCTGTATTATTTATTGACGCTTGGCCAAGGAGAACTAGAGACACTCTCAAAGTACACCTGAAGTGCTTGAGTCGGTCTCGCATTCTGATGAACTCATGCTGGTGCATACACTTTAAACCCTCATAGATGACGCCACAAATACTTTACGCCCAAAATAGTCAAAGGGAATGCATTTACCCATGTTTGTGTTCACCTTCAACAAATCCTAGTCTGGAGACACTGTTGTCTGTTCATGCTAATGGAACGTCAACAGTTAGCTATCTATTATGTCTAGGAATGCAGCAACAGGCCTCTTCGACCCTGGCCACCACAGTGTTGAGATATGGTGGCACCTAGTCAAAGACAAAAACAATTAATACTGCCGAGGACCACAAGGCTCACACGTGACCTCAAGTAACCTAAGGATAGAAAATTCCATAACAATCCCCTCTTATTGATCATAAGATCAATACTAACTACCAAATAATAATAATTACCAAATTTAGAGCTCCAATTGTGCCTGACACCAATTCAAATTTAGCTTCTTTACCACCTACTCTACGCACTACAAAGTCGTTGATCTGAGTTCTGCATTTTTTTTCGATACCGTTGCATCCAGATAGCTAGTATCTGTTTGCATTCACATTTAAAGGTAAGCAATACACTTGGCGACGGTTGCCGCAGGGTTTTGTCGAGAATCCCACGGTGTATGCAGCGGCGGTAAAAAGAGATCTAGATGGGCTCCACCTGCCAGGTGGCTCCACTCTCTTGCAGTACGCTGATGACCTCCTAATAGCTTCTCCATCAAAAGAAGCTTGCCACACAGACACTATCTTGCTGCTACAGAGACTGGCCAAGAGTGGTCACAGAGCGTCACTGGCAAAGTTGCAATTCTGTCGACCAGAGGTGACGTATTTGAGTCATGTTCTGAAGGATGGACAACGCCTTTTGTCACCGGAGAGGGTGAAACTGCTAGTTAACATGCCTCCCCCCACAACCAAGAAACAGATGCTCTCTTTTCTGGGGATGGCTAATTACTGCAGACACTTGATTTTTGATTATGCAACTATGGACTCTGTTTTGCGAGCCGCCACACTGCAATCAGCTCCACCCGTGGTACAGTGGACTGAGGAAATGCACAAAGCCTTTCAAGATCTGAAAAATGCTCTCACAATGGCTCCAGCGTTGGGTTTGCCTGACTATCATCAGCCGTTCCATCTACATGTGCATGAGAGAGATGGCTTCGCCACTGGCATTCTGGTACAGAAACATGGTTCTCATTATCGTCCCGTTGCGTACTACTCCTCTCAACTGACCCCTGTAGTTCTCGGTATGCCAGGTTGTCTAAGAGCAGTGGCCGCTGTTGCCATTTTGATCGACAAATCTTCTCCCATTGTACTGGCTCATGACTGTGTCGTGTACGTTCCACATGCAGTATTACACATTTTGAACACATCTGCAACACAACACATGACAGCAGCGCTCACCTCCAATAAATCCAGCTACTCTGCTACCATTGATAGATACAGATGATGAGCATGACTGTATCGCCCTTATTGAAATGTGCACATCTCTGAGACCAGATCTGCTGCAAACACCGATACCAAATTCTGATACCAAGTGTGCTTAAAACTTGGCATGTGTGTTCTCAAGGCCTCGACAATGAAAAATTATCAAAATCACAACTTTTCATCAGAGGGCGTGGCTGTGATGGTGTGTCAAAGTCAATGCTGACTATCTTTTTGAAAAAAAATGAGACTCCGTTTACTTTTAGGCAGATTTTCAGGCAAAAGTGTTGGGCTATCATATACTTTCTCAGAGCTGTCTGAAACTTCTTGTGGTTATTAAGACCAATATTATGCACAATTCGGCTGCATAATTAATTAGGGGGGGTTCTATAGCTCTATAGCGCCCCCTATAATTTTTCTTTGGAACAGCCCCACCACAGTTTTGGACACAGAGTTACGAAACCTCAGCCGAATTGTAGAATATGGCAAGACCTACAAAACAGTCTCTTGGAGCAATGGGCTACAATGAACAGCAAGCAAGATATTTAAGAATGAAAATCACCATTTTTGCTGTTTCGGGCTGGTTGACAAGGGGTCATGTTTGAACGAACTCCTCCTAGGGATTTTATCCAATTCACTTCAAACTTGGTAGGTGTGTTCATATAGACTTCCTGAGTAAAAGTTATTAAAATGATGAATTTTGGGGAAACTGTGTGGCCGTGGCTATCTATGCACATTTCGATGTGCGCACATGTGCGAGGGCCCGACAATCGCTGCTTGCAGCTTTAATAATTAATTTGAGTTTGTTTCCCCCTAGTTGTTGCCTCTTAAGTGACCACCGAATTATGACTGATTAAATTAAAGTTGGTATGGATTTTTTATTTTTTATTTGGAATAATATAATTAAAACATTTCCTGCACCAGTTTCAACTTAAAGTCTATCACAGGTTTTTTGCTGCCAATGTACTATTTCCAATATCTTACGTTTCACAGTGAGTGTCTACAGTAATGTAACAGTAACAGTAATGCATGTAAAAAAAAAAACAAGTTATTGCATTGACAGTAAGAAAAAGAAAGATTATATCAATGAAATCGAAAATATAAAATCCCTTCACCATGTCACTGGCCAACCAACACACTTCTGTGTCTATCTGGCTTCTGTGTTATCCATGTCTGTGTACATGTCTAGCTGTCATTATATAACAAGAACACAGGTAGCTGGCTAGGCTCATATTCCATTGGACATACACACTCACGTAAACTTGGTTGAATCTGAGACTCCAAAACATGGTATTTGAGTCTGGAGTCCCAGTGTTGACTTAGTCACAAATCCATAATCCTCAGATTGTGAGCGGGGCGTGAATATCCACAGTGGATCCAAGTGTACAGTATATCCTTTAACAATCTCCTTTGACTGTGTACTTTAGAAATTAATCCCCTCTTCATCATGGTCGACTTTGTGTTGGCTCCAGTTTACCAGCATTCATGGATTTATGCTTGTGTAAATCTCTCTCATGTTTGATCATCTTGTACTTTCCTGTCACCAAGTCAGGTCGCGAAATAGACATTTCATGGAAGATAACTCGAGATGCTGATTCATCGTCCTCACCACCCCAGCCCCAGAAAGTATCGGGAAGCCGTTACTTTAGAATTGGCTTTTGGACAATGAAGAAACCCACCAAAGAAGCTACCATGGGTAACTGGAAGTTAAATTTGTCCATAGCCACAGCCAAGTGTCTGGGATTTGAAAACATCTATAGAATTACGGTCAATCTAGGAACTAGATCTATGTCAGAGAAGACAAAGCAGTCATAATCATATTCCTTACGTGCTTCAACAAAGCCTGCATTCATCAATTTAGCCCGTTGGATGAACACTCCCTCTCCATCCTGGTTGATGATGTAGACACCGTAGTCCAACTGCTGTCGCTGCCAATATGGGATGGACGGTAGTACAGCCAGGTTTCGGTGCTCATGTCGATTTCGGCAATGCGATGATGATCGCCACCTAAAACAAATTAAATAAGTCGGTTTGCTTTAAACATAAATGTAATTAATCCATTAGGCTTGTGGTATTTACCCATTAAACACATATATAATTAAGTCTGAATCCAGTACGTGAAAGTTATATTTGTGTACAAAAGTTGTTTTTTTTTTTTTTAAGTTAATGCTACTTATTACTTTTAAATTCATTCAGATTCTTGAATTTAAAAAAAGAAAGAGAAAAAAGTGATGAACTTATAAAAATACACATAATTGAATTATAAATTACCACAAAAAAAAACAATTACAGAATCTATTGACTGATTAAATTAAAAGAGTATCTGTTGTGGTATCTCTATACTATACTTAGTTCCTGTAATGGTGTATTATCCCTTGTGTACTTTTAGACTATTTTATTTTTTGTTTAAACAAAAACAAAATACAAAAGTAATGTGCTGCGATAAATGTCTTTCTTTAAAAGTACTGTACTACTAATATGAATAATAAATCAACTAATGATACTTCTTATATGTTGTCAAATAGCGCCCTCTGCTGGCGTGTGATTGTGCTGTACCTGTGTAAAACCTGACAGCCCAGAGATATCTACAACCCTTCAAGAAACTCCTCAAAGAAAAAAGATCATGAACCCTGAAAGACAACCTCAAACTGATCCTTCAAAGTAACACATCCCAGTTGTACAAACAGTGCAATATGTTGACACTGTAATAAGGAGAAAGGGCTGTTTTTTTTATACAGGATATGGAATTCTACATTATCAAAGAAAACATTCCTATTAACTCCTTAGTTATGCATTCTGAATTTTATCAAATTAGGGTTTTTTTAGGTTTATAGTTGCAAAGCAAAACCATAGCCTCTGAATAGTGACGAGAGAGTGAAAGTCATCCAGTTTAGGGACCATTAAATTTGTTGCACAAATTTAAACACATCAACTGCCATTGACCATGTTGCTCCATACATTCATAAACCAAGATCATTTTGTGTTGGATTGGATTTTTTAACCAGCTTGAAATGGAAGTGTTTTTTGGTTGACATGGAAAACAGTAGTGTTTTAAACTGAAATTGGTGCTTTGGGTAAGTTTGTCCCCAAAAAAGTCCTTCTTAAAGAGTCTCTGTTAATTTAGTGACGGTGCTTGTGTGTAAAAAGAGAGCTGAAAATTAGGCAGTCTCGTGTCAATATACAAGCCTACCACCCCAGCGTGCCTACTGACTGTGTTCTTTCTGTTTTTGTAACTGCAATGACATAACAATGTTGCGTTCCTCCACAAGGAGGAACACTGGGATTTTCTTCATCGCCATAAAGACCAGAACTAGTCACACTCGTGCTTTTCCAAATTCAGGTTCAACTTACAATGCATTCCATGCTACAGTTCTATCAACAGCTTATTATAGTTTATGTAAGCCATTGCCTTTAAGTAGTGTTACTGACACTGCTGTGGTGGAAGGGTTAAGAAATAAGCAAAAGTTCCCACTTCCCTGACATTTCCCAGGACTTTGATGGAGATGTTCCTTTGTCAATTTACTATGGTTCCATCATAACCTCCATGGGGCTTTTTTTGTTTTCATTTTACTGCTTCAGTTATGGTAGGGATGTACGATACACTCAACTCACGACTCGATTCCGAGTCACAATTTTTGTTCACAATACGATTTTTTCACGATTTTTTTTTTTATCAAAATGAGCCTACAGACAAATTATGACCAAACTAAAAAAATTATCTTTTTATTTGTAGAAAAAAAATCTCTCTCACAGAAACTCTCCAAACAGTTTGTGTTCTTATTGGGGCTGCCAGCAAGCAGCTGACTCTGCCATTACCTTTCAGCTTGAAGTATGAGCTTACTGAAAATAAAAACAACAAGTGATGCTCCTTAACCCTTTATGAGAGTCCACGGCCCCGGGAAACGGCGAGGTACGGGCGCGTGTTAAACGCAGAGCCGGCCGCGCGCACCACACCTCGAGGAACTGCGCCCGGTGGGGCCAGCCAGCGCAGGGGAGGTCCCACGAGGCATCCTCCCGCACCGTCAGGGGTTTGCCCCGGCAGACTGAACGCGGCCATGTTGCTCGTGATGATTGGTTAAATTTGCCAACACCCCCGAATTTCCGGTCACGGATTTACTAGAAGTTGCGTCTGAAGTTGCAAATCGCAACATCGTGCATTCCCTGGAAAGTCCTGTGTTATGGTAATCATACTGTACAGTCCAGCGCCTGGACGCAGATTACCCACTAGTCGTCCCTCGCTAAAATCTGCGGTTCCATTTTCCGCGACTCGCTGTTTCGCGATTTTTTTATCAGTGTGAATTTTGCATGCGCTTTTTTTTACACGTGTACTTGATACAGTATGAACGCGCAATTGCGTTCCGGCGTCACTGATTGATATTAAGGGAGTACTGTACAAAATGCCTGTAAAAAAGGTGTATAAACAGTGTGGTGGTTAGCGGTTTTGACCGCCTTCAAACACATGTTTCAATACCTTGTACCACATTATTTCGCGGATTTCGCTTACTGCGGGTTTTTTTAGAACCGATCCCCGCGCCTAAACGAGGGTACCACAAGGTGATTGTGGTGTAGTGTGATCCGCTGTAGCTGTAGTGTTGTGTGTGTGTGTTTGTCGTGACAGCCGTAGTGCGTATGGTGATGTGCTTTTGTCATGTGTGTGAAGTCTTGCTAGCTATCACGAAAGGATAATACTATTCTAATTAAAACTTAAGCGACGCACAAAACTGATCATTTTTTTGTACTCACCCCTCATCTTTCACTGCATTCGCCAAGAATCGCCGATACTTTTTGTGTTCCTTGTCTGTACCGTACCTGCGCTGGTCGTCGACGCCATTGTTCCTGTACTTGTGTTTCATGCCTCTGTTCCACTTGATGTTTCCGCTTACATCTCTCTAGTTAGGCTGACCCCTCATACCCTCGGTAATCCTTTCCCTATACTCTGCTTCATGGTACTTCATGTACAGCACGCACGAGAGCACACACACGCACACGCACCATTTTCCGCACACATCTACACTAAATAGCTATGCCTGTTTTATTTCACCATTTGCCTGTGACCACAGCATTCCTATCACTCATGTGTAAACTCTTGCAGATCTTATCAGTCTTGTTCTTTTACTCTACTACTACTTAGTCTATAGCATTTGTCTTGCACCCACACCTTTCCGATACCTTCTGTCTTGCGCGCTTTGTACTTATTTCCAGTCCAGTTGTTGCTTGTCCCCCTTCTGCCTTCTTCGATCGATTGGAGAATTGACCTTATTTCTTATTTCTCATCTTCATCACAAAGTTCAGTTTTACAATAAAATTTTCACACATTGCAGCGGAACCTGTCACCACCCGCCTACTCTTCTTCTGCTCCTCGCACCTTCGCGCCTTGCTTTTCTTTTCTCTTTCGGTGCTAATTGTGTTTTCACCGCCGTCCCTTATTATACGCTTGGCTTTATATCTACCCTCCGGTGTTTTCATTCTGCTTCTATTTTTTTTTTTTTTTTTTTTTGTTTTTTGTGTTTCTGTCTTCTCTTGCTCCGTTCATTGCTTTTGCTTCGCTCAGGTCTCATTTTTTTCCATAAATCAGTCCTTCACACTCGTTCCATGCATATCGAAGAAAGGCTGCTGCTTTCTTTATTCGGCTGCCCCATGCATACACAGTCTCACAACGAGTTACCGAGTGTACTTACTCGAAGGTCCTTGCACCAAACATATAAATTACCGCCACACTGAGCATACGTCAAAAAAGGAACAGGGTTGATAAAAAGAGTTTCTTCATACATCTTTTGCTCTTCCCCTGCAATGCCCCCTTGAGCTATCTGTCCATTTTTTTTTTTACTAAACAATTCCTCATACTTTAGGTCGCGGGACCTCTGTATACCAGTAGTGAGTTTGAGGTGGGGGGGTGGCGGGAGGGCGGGGGGTCATCCCTTCCCTCTCAATCCCTTATTGCATTTTTACCATTACTACTGGTGTAACTGCATTTCAAGTCATGTCGCAAAAGCCGTTAGACCAGGTTTTATTTTGATAAAACAGCTTCTTATCCAAAGCCAGCTGTCGGTTGGGCCTCACACCTTTGTTAATTAGGGCCCGAGCATGGCCATGTGGGCGAGGCCCTATTGGATTTCGAACACTGAAACGACGTTAAAAGTTAAATCGCATTTCCGACGGCCCATATCCCCTCTAAAAAACTCATTAAAATTTGACCAACCCTCCAATGTCAGGCATAAACTTCTGCCATATGGGGGTCTCGGCAGATGGCGTACGCATATGGCTCAAGGGAGCACCTAGGTGTACGTTTTCGGAGGTGCGCTCGCCACGGTTATTGTCCACGTGTACGAAAGTTGGATTAGGTAAACATGCCAGACGCACATAAAAAGTATCTTGGTGACCGGGTCCAGTTCGTACGGCGTCCAATTTTTGTTCAACTTTGACTTTCGTGTTTTTGGGGTCATTTTCCAGAAAAAAATGGTCAAAATCAGCCTATTCTAAAACGCAATTCCCTTCTTCCATCCCTTATGGCATCTTATCATGCATGTGAAACTTACTTATATTTAACACTGGAAAATAGATTACCCATTTTATTACTGCCGTAAACTTCATTCAAGTATGATCGCAAAAGCCGTTAGACGGTTTTATATTTTGCTACACCAGATCCTTCAAAGCCAGTTCGATCAGGTGGGACCCACACCTCTTGTTAATTAGGGGCGAGCCTATAGACTTCCGAGTAAAAGTTATTCAAATGTGAACTTCTGGGGAAACTGTGTGGCCTTGGCGCTATCTATGCACATTTCGACGTGCGCACTGTGCAGGGCCGACCAATCGCTGCTTGCAGCTTTAATAATTAATTTGAGTTTGTTTCCCCCTAGTTGTTGCCTCTTAAGTGACACAGAATCTATTGACTGATTAAATTAAAAGTGTGGATTGGATTTTTTATTTTTTATTTTTGGAATAATAATAATTAAAACATTTCATGCAAGTTTCAACTTAAAGTCTATTCACAGGTTTTTTGCTGCCAATGTACATATTTCCAATATATTACGTATTCACAGTGAGTGTCTACAGTAATGTAACAGTAACAGTAATGTCATGTAAAAAAAAAAAAAGTTATTGCATTTGACAGTAAAGAAAAAGAAAGATTATATCAATGAAAATCGAAATATAAAATCCCTTCACCATGTCACTGGCCAACCAAACACACTTCTGTGTCTGTCTGGCTTCTGTGTTATCCATGTCATGTGATACATGTCTAGCCTGTCATTATATACAAAGAACACAGGTAGCTAGGCTAGGCTCATATTCACTTGGACATACACACTCACGTAAACTTGGTTGCATACTGAGACTCCCAAAACATGGTATTTGAGTCTGGAGTCCCAGTGTTGACTTAGTCACGAATCCATATCCTCAGATTGTGAGCGGGGCTTGAATATCCACAGTGATCCAAGTGTACAGTATATCTTTAACAATCTCCTTGACTGTGTAGTTTAGGGAATTAATCCCATCTTCATTCATGGTCGACTTTGTGTGTTTCAGTTTACCAGCATTCACTGGATTAGGCTCATTGTGTAAATCTCTCTCATGTTTGATCATCTTGTACTTTCCTGTCACCAAGTCAGGTCGAGAAATAGACATTTCATGGAAGATAACTCGCTGATAGATATCATCGTCCTCACCACCCCAGCCCCAGAAAGTATTCGGGAAGCCGTTAATCTTTAAGAATTGGCTCTTGGACAATGAAGAAACCCCACCAAAGAAGCTACCATAGGGTAACTGGAAGTTAAATTTGTCCATAGCCACAGCCAAGTGTCTGGGATTTTGAAAACATCTATAGAGATTACGGTCATCCATAGGAACTAGATCTATGTCAGAGAAGACAAAGCAGTCATAATCATATTCCTTCAGTGCTTCAACAAAGCCTACATTCATCAATTTAGCCCGGTTGAACACTCCCTCTCCATCCTGGTTGATGATGTAGACACCGTAGTCCAACTGCTGTCGCTGCAATATGGGATGGAGGTAGTACAGCCAGTGTTTCAGGTGCTCATGTCGATTTCGGAATGGGATGATGATCGCCACCTAAACAAATTAAATAAGTAGGTCTGAATTTCAGTACATGTGAAAGTTATATTTGTGTACAAAAGTTTTTGTTTTTGTGTTGTTGTTGTTTTTTTTATTTAATGCTACTTATTACTTTTAAATTCATTCAGATTCTTGAATTTAAAAAAAGAAAGAGAAAAAGTGAAACTTTAAAGAATACACACAAATTGAATTATAAATTACAAAAAAACAATTACAGACCACAAAGTGTTAAACTACATCACTGCAATTGACCATGTTGCTCCATACATTCCATAAACCAAGATAATTTTTAAGTGTGGATTGGATTTTTTTAACCAGCTTGAAATGGAAGTGTTTTTTTGGTTAACATGGAAAACAGTAGTTGTTTAAACTGAAATAGGTGCCTTGGGTAAGCTTTGCCCCCAAAAAAGTGCTTCTTAAAAGAGGTCTCTGTTCAATTTAGTGATGGTTGCTTGTGTGGTAAAAAGAGAGCTGAAACTTAGGCAGTCTGGTGTCAACTATACAAGCCTACCACCACGGTGCCTACTGACTGTGTTCTTTCTGTTTTTGTAACTGCAATGACATAACAAATAGTTTGCGTTCCTACAACAAAGGAGGAACACTGAGGATTTTCTTCATCGCCATAAAGACAGAACTAGTCACACTGGCTTTTCCAAATTCAGGTTCAACTTACAATGCATTCCCATGCTACAGTTCTATCCAACAGCTAATTATAGTTATGTAAGCCATTGCTTTAAGTAGTGTTACTGACACTGCTGTGGGTGGAAGGGTTAAGAAATAAGCAAAAGTTCCCACATTCCCTGACATTTTCCCAGGACTTTGATGGAGATGTTCCTTTGTCAATTTACTATGGTTCATCATAACCTCCATGGGGATTCTTTTTTGTTTTCATTACTGCTTCAGTTATGTGTAGGGATGTAACGATACACTCAACTCACGACTCGATTCGAGTCACAATTTTTTGTTCACAATACGATTTTTTCACGATTTTTTTTTTTTTTATCAAAATGAGCTACAGACAAATTATGACCAAATAAAATTATCTTTTTATTTGTAGGAAAAAAAATCTCTCTTTACAGAAACTCTCAAACAGTTTGTGTTCTTATTAGGGCTGCCAGCAAGCAGCTGATCTGACCATTACCTTTCAGCTTGAAGTATGAGCTAACTGAAAATAAAAACAACAAGATGATAGCTCATTAACCCTTTAATGAGAGTCCACGGCCCCGGGAAACGGCGAGGTACGGGCGCTGTAAACGCAGAGCCGGCCGCGGCGCACCACCTCGGAGGAAATGCGCCCGGCGGGGCCAGCCAGCGCCGGGGAGAGGTCCCACGAGGGCATCCTCCCGCACCGTGCGGTGCCCTGGGCAGACTGCGCGGAAGTTGCGGTGACTGGTTAAAATTGCAACACCCCCGAATTCACGGGGATTTACTGAAGTTGCGTTGAAGTTGCAAATCGCAACATCGTGAATTCCTGGAGAGTCTGTGTTATGGTATCATTTACGGTACAGTCAGGCCTGACGCCGATTACCACTACAGTCGTCCCTCGCTATATCGCGGTTCACTTTTCGCGGACTCGCTGTTTCGCGGATTTTTTTTCAGTGTAATTTTGCATGCTTTTTTTTACAGTGTACTGTACAGTATGAACGCGCATTGTGTTCCGCGTCCTGATTGATTAAGGGAGTACTGTACAAAATGCGTGTAAAAAGGTGTATAACAGTGTGTGGTTAGGGGTTTTACGGCCTTAAAACATGTATAATACTTGTAAAACTTATTTCGCGGATTTCGTTTACTGCGGGTTATTTTTAGAACGTATCCCCCGCGATAAACGAGGGACCACTGTAGATGTGTGTGTGTGTGTGTGTGTGTGTGTGTGTGTGTGTGTGTGACACAGAAAGGCAGACGCGGCAGTGGAAGCTGCAGCCACAACGTAACCTATTTCTAATAAAAAAAAGACGAAAAAGAACATATCCTACTTCTCTCGCATTCGCCAAGAATCGCGATTAATTTTTTCTGTCAACCGATGCGAGTCGTCACGCATTTGTACCGATTTTAATCGTGTCACGATGTTTCGTTACATCCCTAGTTATGTGATATACATGGTTAATACTTTCCCTATACTATGTTCAAGACTTCAGTGTAAGTTGTTGCTGATTTAATTAGCATTGTTTTGACACATTACATAAATAGTAGACTTTTTTTTTATTTGATGACAAGTATCTAAATCATGGTAAACTCTTCCAGATCTGTCAGTTCTTGTTTTATCTATACTATTACTATATATTTGTCTTTCCATTCATTCACTTACCTTCTGTCGGGCGATACAGTCCGGTGGCTTGTACCTTCCTCCTTTCTTGAGAGGAGAACTGATATTCTTTCTCACCTCATCCAAAGTCAGTTTATAATTAAAATCCACATTGAGAGGACCCTTAAGACCTGGAGGGGTGTCAGGACAGGGTCCTAAAGACTTGCTCGTATTAGGTGGCATCTGTGTCTTCTCTTGTCTGGCATTTGTGGTGTCAGTCCATTTCCAAATCAGTCCCACATGTTCCTGCATCATCGAAGAAAGGCTGATGTTTTCATTTGCTGCATGATACACAGTTAAAAGAGTTACAGAGCTGTATTTACTGAAGTGCAGAAACAAAATAAAACCCGCCACACTGAGCAAAGTAAAAAGGAACAGGGTGTAAAAGAGTTTTTTCATCATCTTTGCTTCCCCTGAAGTTGAGTATTGTATACTCAACAATTCTCATACAGGTCTGGTGCTGTAACCAGTAGTCGAGTTGGGGGGGGGGGGGGGTCATCCCTTCTTCCATCCCTTATGGCATTTTTACCATTTACTACTGGCTGTAACTGCATTCAAGTCATGTCGCAAAAGCCGTTAGACAGGTTTATATTTTGTACAACAGCTTCCTTATCCAAGCCAGTTGATCAGGTTGGGCCTCACACCTCTTGTTAATTAGGGCCCGAGCATGGCATGCTGGGGCGAGGCCCTATTGGATTTCGAACACTGAACGACGTTTAAAAGTAAATCGCATTTCCGACGGCCCATATCCCCTCAAAAACTCATGAAAATTTGCCCACCCCTCCAATGTCAGGCATAAAATTCTGCATTATGGGGGTCTCGCAGATGGACGTACGCATATGGCTCAAGGGCGCCACCTAGGTGTACGTTTTCGGAGGTGCGCCTCGCCACGGTTATGTCCACGTGTACGAAATTTGGATTATGTAACATGCCCAGACGCACAAAAAAGTCTCTTGGTGACCCGGGTACAGTCGTACGGCGTCCAATTTTTGTCAAATTTGGACTTTTCGTGTTTTTGGGGTCATTTCCAGAAAAAATGGTCAAAATCATCCCTCTTCTAAAACGATCATCCCTTCTTCCATCCCTTATGGCATTTTATCAATGCATGTGAAAATTACTTATATTTAACACTGGAAATAGAATTACCATTTACTACTGGCTGTAACTTCATTCAAGTCATGTCGCAAAAGCCGTTAGACAGGTTTATATTTTGTACAACAGCTTCCTTATCCAAGCCAGTTGATCAGGTTGGGCCTCACACCTCTTGTTAATTAGGGGCCGAGCATATAGACTTCCTGAGTAAAAGTTATTAAAATGATGAACTTTGGGGAAACTGTGTGGCCGTGGCTATCTATGCACATTTCGACGTGCGCACATGTGCAGGGCCCGACCATCGCTGCTTGCAGCTTTAATAATTAATTTGAGTTTGTTTCCCCTAGTTGTTGCCTCTTAAGTGACACAGAATCTATTGACTGATTAAATTAAAAGTGTGGATTGGATTTTTTATTTTTTATTTTTGGAATAATAATAATTAAAACATTTCATGCAAGTTTCAACTTAAAGTCTATTCACAGGTTTTTTGCTGCCAATGTACATATTTCCAATATATTACATATTCACAGTGTGTCTACAGTAATGTAACAGTAACAGTAATGTCATGTAAAAAAAAAAGTTATTGCATTTGACAGTAAAGAAAAAGAAAGATTATATCAATGAAAATCGAAATATAAAATCCCTTCACCATGTCACTGGCCAACCAAACACACTTCTGTGTCTGTCTGGCTTCTGTGTTATCCATGTCATGTGATACATGTCTAGCCTGTCATTATATACAAAGAACACAGGTAGCTAGGCTAGGCTCATATTCACTTGGACATACACACTCACGTAAACTTGGTTGCATACTGACACTCCCAAAACATGGTATTTGAGTTTGGAGTCCCAGTGTTGACTTAGTCACGAATCCATATCATCAGACTGTGAGCGGGGCTTGAATATCCACAGTGATCCAAGTGTACAGTATATCTTTAACAATCTCCTTGACTGTGTAGTTTAGGGAATTAATCCCATCTTCATTCATGGTCGACTTTGTGTGTCTCAGTTTATCAGCATTCACTGGATTACGCTTGTTGTGTAAATCTCTCTCATGTTTGATCATCTTGTACTTTCCTGTCACCAAGTCAGGTCGAGAAATAGACATTTCATGGAAGATAACTCGCTGATAGATATCATCGTCCTCACCACCCCAGCCCCAGAAAGTATTCGGGAAGCCGTTAATCTTTAAGAATTGGCTCTTGGTCAATGAAGAAACCCCACCAAAGAAGCTACCATAGGGTAACTGGAAGTTAAATTTGTCCATAGCCACAGCCAAGTGTCTGGGATTTTGAAAACATCTATAGCGATTACGCTCATCCATAGGAACTAGATCTATGTCAGAGAAGACAAAGCAGTCATAATCATATTCCTTCAGTGCTTCAACAAAGCCTACATTCATCAATTTAGCCCGGTTGAACACTCCCTCTCCATCCTGGTTGATGATGTAGACACCGTAGTCCAACTGCTGTCGCTGCAATATGGGATGGAGGTAGTACAGCCAGTGTTTCAGGTGCTCATGTCGATTTCGGAATGGGATGATGATCGCCACCTAAACAAATTAAATAAGTAGGTCTGAATTTCAGTACATGTGAAAGTTATATTTGTGTACAAAAGTTTTTGTTTTTGTGTTGTTGTTTTTTTTTTTATTTAATGCTACTTATTACTTTTAAATTCATTCAGATTCTTGAATTTAAAAAAAGAAAGAGAAAAAGTGAAACTTTAAAGAATACACACAAATTGAATTATAAATTACAAAAAAACAATTACAGACCACAAAGTGTTAAACTACATCACTGCAATTGACCATGTTGCTCCATACATTCCTTAAACCAAGTTGTTTTTTAAGTGTGGATTGGATTTTTTTAACCAGCTTGAAATGGAAGTGTTTTTTTGGTTGACATGGAAAACAGTAGTTGTTTAAACTGAAATTGGTGCCTTGGGTAAGCTTTGCCCCCAAAAAAGCGCTTCTTAAAAGAGGTCTCTGTTCAATTTAGTGACGGTTGCTTGTGTGGTAAAAAGAGAGCTGAAACTTAGGCAGTCTGGTGTCAACTATACAAGCCTACCACCACGGTGCCTACTGACTGTGTTCTTTCTGTTTTTGTAACTGCAATGACATAACAAATAGTTTGCGTTCCTTTGTATACAACAAAGACCATACAACAAAGGAGGAGCACTGAGGATTTTCTTCATCGCCATAAAGACAGAACTAGTCACACTGGCTTTTCCAAATTCAGGTTCAACTTACAATGCATTCCCATGCTACAGTTCTATCCAACAGCTAATTATAGTTATGTAAGCCATTGCTTTAAGTAGTGTTACTGACACTGCTGTGGGTGGAAGGGTTAAGAAATAAGCAAAAGTTCCCACATTCCCTGACATTTTCCCAGGACTTTGATGGAGATGTTCCTTTGTCAATTTACTATGGTTCATCATAACCACCATGGGGATTCTTTTTTATTTTCATTACTGCTTCAGTTATGTGATATACAGTACATGATTAATATGTTGATGTTGGCACTCAGCTGTATTTGAGTTCTCAGGGCTGAAAAATAGCCTAAAGTGCCAACCAAGATGTTAAATGTTTGCTTAAATCATAATACTGGCTAAAAGTGTTCTCTTTGCAACCATAAAAGCTGAACTTTGTGACTCTTGAAAAACTAGAATAATATATAGGTACTTTTACTGCCTCAGAAAATGTATTAGTGGTTTGTGGTATATGTTTGAAAGACAAGGTTGTGAGGAGAATTTATTTTATAATGTAAACACTTATTCGGAGTAAACATACATTGTAAACAATTCAGTACTTTAAAAGGTTTGATGCAAACAGAGATATGTTGAGAACAGGAGTGACCAAACTACTAGTAGGCACAGATTATTTACAATCAGACAAAGCTATCTGGGTTATTTGTTGGGGTGGCAATGTGTAGTTTATGTATTGTATACATAAAGATATCATAAGTGCAGTCTTGTACATTATCACTAGAGGGTGCTCATGTATCACTGATAAAGAATGTGCATGTGGGCCACACTGCACTGTGAGGGAAGTCTCAATCAATCAGCAATCTGCTTGCCCCCCCAAATGCACACACACACACACACACACACACACACACACACACACACACACACACACACACATAGATACACACCACACATGCACACATACATAGTACATGCGTGCTCATGTAGATTAATGTGTGTGTTTACGCATGTTACTGCACATGTGTGTCTCTTTCTGAGAGAATTCTGCCTTCTGCTCTCAACCGCACACTCTTGGATAAATGGTGTGCTGTTTGTAGAGAAACCTGATCCTGAGGCCTCTATAGATGGAATCCAGCTTTGGTTTTGAAATTTTTAATAGAATTCTGTTTTTTTTCTTTTTACACCTCCTCTCGCATTCTCTTTTGCTTATTTTTGCTGCTCCCACCAACTCGAGTTTCAGAGCAAGAATGATGCTTACCGAGACACATTTGTAACCAAAGAAGTAGGCTTGTTGGATGGACATCATACCCAAACTGAGCTAGCAAGACTGGTAAACCCCTGCTGATTTAGCCACACAAGTCTTTGCTGGCACTGTGGCATCCCTTAGGAGGTAGGCGGGTCTGCTTTTTTTGGACTTGCATTTTACTTTGCATGCATGCTTGTGGTGTCAGGGTGACATTTATGCAAAACCTGTATAATTTCTTTATTAAACAGATGAGTAGAATGTAAGAACATGTGCTTCCCTTTAGTCTTTGTTGAGAAGTTTATGCAACTGATCCAAGATTTTTCCAGTTTAAATCAGGCTTTTGCTGAATAGTTCTTTAGTGCCATATGAGTGGGATTTAGTGAATCAATACAGGATAGTGTGATAATTATCTTAATGACACAGTACATCACATTCATGCAGATGCTGTTCAATTCTGCAAATACCAGGACTTTCTCATACTCAATTTATTTTCATATGGGTCTCACTCAATCTATTTGATACTGAAATTATTGTTAATAGCTCTGGTCTTTCCAGTCAAACATGGCAGAGATCACAAGGGTGCCAAGAATAGAATAACAATACCATATTTGTGGTGGAAAAGACACAAGGCATTATTTAACAAAATATATATCTATGTTACATGTTTTGGTAGATTTTTGTAGTTTGAAATGTCAAAGTCTCAATGTCAGTAGTATAATTATGTCAATTTTAAGTATTTTTTTTGCCTAGTGTAAATCCTCACATAATATCCAAAGCTTGTTAAAGGCAACATCGTTCTCCTCCATCTTAAAATTTGAATACATTGCATGCATGCATTTACTGTACTGCAGATATATAGACAGATGCAAACACACACAGAGACACACACATGCACATTTATACTCAACCACAGCTCTTAAAACAGCCCTAGTTACAGCCTAGAGAACTCAGCAGTTTAGTGAAACATGATGCCCAGACCATAAAAGTGTGTTTGCGTGTGTGCATTTGTGTGTGTGTGTGTGTGTGTGTGTGTGTGTGTGTGGTTTTGAGTGGTCTCAGCTGTGTGAGACACACTGCAATGACAGCCAATCAGAGCTAATTCAGAATCAGAGTGGTTTTGACGGCTCCATGGTCTACCCGCGGGAACAAAGCCATTTGTGTGTATGTATGTAGTTGTGTGAGTGTGTATGTGTGCACACCTCTCAACCTTACTCTGCACTCCACCTGCTTCTCATTGCCCAAATGGTCTGACAAAATCTGGTTTTTGATACAGTATATTCAGCATTTGTATTCCAAGGCTTTTATTCCATGGGTGCAAAAATGAGAGATATGTATGAAAGTTATTTGAATTTGAAATAATCAAATAAATCAATAAAAACAAAAGTCTTTGTATTTTTCTTGAAAAGCCTCACTGCTTATTAAATCCCTTCCTTGTCTTAATAACACCTAGAGAAGTTCTCAACTGTTTGTTTAAATGTGTTTAATTTTTAACTGAATTAAAGAGCTGAGACCCTTCCAACACCTCATATACTCTTACATTTATTCTTTTCTATCCACGCTCTTACTAAAACCACGGAAAGTTGGTATCGCACCAAGTGTTCACACCTGCAGTCTGGTTCATTCTGTCTAAACCCAGAGCAATCATTGGTAGATAACCATCCAGGAAAATAGTTGGTTTTGATCCAGTGTTGATAATATAGTTATTTTTCATTTTGCATTTAGGTTATTTGCCCAAACCAACAACAACGCATTTGCTACCGCTTTGAGACACAACTTGACCCTGCACTGGATCAAGACAATACCATGGTACTGGGTGAGTTCAGTGTCATTAAAGGCGCAGTCTATAGGGATTTAATGGTGATGTTGCATCTACTGGAGTGGTTGCAAATTGCAAACAATTTAATACCACTTGGCTCACCCTCCTCTTCCAAACATCTGGGAGGTACTAGGGTGTCTGTAAAACTTACCAAAAACACCAAAGTTCTCTTACTTTAAACAAACCTAGGGTTATAAACAGTTACATATATGACCTGAGAGTTAATTTATTTATTAGACAGTTTTGAAGACATGTCAACTGTTGTTGTTAGACCTGCAAGTGGGAACCCCCCCCCAAAAAAAGTCTATTTTGGTGACCTTAAACAAGTCATGCCACATTACAGGGCTCAAAGGCGGCATTTATCTTCACTGGTGGTCTGACCGGGAAAGAGCTGGCATAGAAATATTTGGACATGAACATTACACCTCATCCCTTATACTGACACAAATGGCCACTTGAAACACAAGAAGGAGAGGATATATACCACAACTGGGGAAATGGCATATTCTATTAGAGGGTGATTCAAGTAAATATGTCAAGCTTAGGTTTTGA
Organism: Larimichthys crocea; assembly: GCF_000972845.2. Classification (NCBI taxonomy): domain Eukaryota; kingdom Metazoa; phylum Chordata; class Actinopteri; family Sciaenidae; genus Larimichthys; species Larimichthys crocea. Next base: position 13,937,500 of record NC_040033.1, on the reverse strand, counting down.
AATCATACAGGTGTCACACATCCATATAAATCCACCCAAAATAATAAAAGCACTTTGGGGTTGGATTTGGTTTTTGAATTTTCCCTTAGTTACGTAGTGTAAACATCCAAGCAGTGACACAATCTTGGGTCTATCTTTTCCATTACCAACTCTACTAGAATTTCAGGTTGAGTGCCTTGCTCAGGAGCAGTACTCTTCTACTCTCATGCCCGTCCAGGTTTTTGATCACGCAGTTTTGTGGTCATAAGTCTGCCACTTTAGCCTTCAGGCTACGACTATTTGCAGTGTTTAAGAGAAAGCTGAGTTGGCAACTTCAGTTCTTCAAAAGTTGGAGAAACATCAGCCCTAAGTCACAGGGCTGGGGGCGAAAACCCAGGGAAGGAAAACCGACAAGCACCGTCCTCTGCTCCCCTTATCATCCATCGCTCTCGTTTTCTACGTGACGTGAAGCTGGCGTTCTCCCAATAGGCCCTGGGGCAATGTGTCAGTAGCAAGTGGAGAACGAAGGAGAAGCGCTCAATTAGGGCCCATTGACGTATGGTCTTCACGCCTAACTATCTTCTTCTCCCATCCCAGAGAGGTAGCACTGTAGAGGCTCCCTCTCCCTCACTTGTTCTCAGTCACACACTTGCTACCTCGAACACCCACACACCAGCTGTCTCGCTCACTCACGCACTCGTTCACTCATTTCCCTCTTCATTAACGTAGGTCCTTTCTATCTCAGATAGATAGCTTCCATGCTCATTTATTCGCCTGCTACCATTTGAAAATGAGGTCCTACCTATTCTCCCCTACTGAATACAGCAACACTGTCATTCACGGTGAATTTGACATCATAGTGACGTAGTTGAGTTTATGTCAATACAAATAACATTGCTAAGATGTTTTTCTCGTCACATTTATTAAAGCAGGATTTAAATGCAGTCCTAAATATAATAGTAAAAAAGCTTTAATTTACTAAAATAAATCAATGCTACTAAATGTGCTCAGGTCAGTTTGTTTTCAGAAACCAAATTTCAGGTGTTGCAACAATGAAATGCAAAAACTGCGTCTGCAAGCACAGCAAGAAAGTTCTAGCTTTGAAGCTTCTCTATAGAGTTCAAATGGTCTCCTTTCACATTGTTAACTTTGTATGGGTTCGACATGTACAGTATTTTAGATAGCTGGAATACTTGGGGAGTGATTCCCCAAGTGCTGCCACGTGGTTTCCCATTGCTATAAATAGTCAGTTAAAAGTAGAATGCAATAATATACTTATCAGCTTTCTTGCGCAAGATGAGAAGACTCATACCACTCGTGTTTGCAGGCTATGTATGAAGCTACAGCTGGCAGCTGGCTAGCTTAACTAAGCTTAACTTCCTTAGACAGGACCAGTAAAGCCACTGGTTTTGGTCAAGCAATAGCCTGTAACATATTCCATTTAAAATGGCAAATTATTGCTTGGATTTTGTATGGCTTAACCAGTCTAGATACAACATGTTAATTAGCTTCAAAGGTACAAATGTGTGTGTGTGTGTGTGTGTGTGTGTGTGTGTGTGTGTATACTATATGTATGTATATATGCTCACGTGTAATGTAAACGTTAGTGCTCTTTATTCAGAAAACCCTCATGTCACATCTACATTTCAGGATCTGGTTATTATAGACACAGATTAAATATAAATATTTCAATATTTATCATCACAGTAACAGTGTTACACACATTAGTAGCTGTAAACACTCAGCATTAGAAAAATACATACGTTGGTTTGGTGCTTACATAAGGAGTAAACATTTATAATCATCACTTTAAAAGTTACATACGTTGTTTTTGGTGCCTGTTTGTTTCCCAGATATATTAGTGTGTGTGTGAATGGGTGTATAAGAGACATTAACTTAAAGAACTTTGTAGAAAGGCGCTTTATGAAGTTCAGTCCATTTCCTTGTATTAGTTTACGGGTAGATCTGCCACATCCAATATGGCGTCGTCGTCAACGTACGATTCAGCGCTCAATGCGGCGTCTATGTATATATGTCTATGTATATATGTCTATGTATATATGTCTATGCTGCCGCCTATATCCAATCCATACCGGAAGTCTCAAGCAGAAGTCAGTTAATCGCCGAGCTAAAACCAAAATAAAAGCTTTGAAAAAACGTATGTTTACACCATGGCCTGTGTGCGTTACAACATAATTCTGTGAAGTAGTTATTCTGTCAAATAGTTAGTTTACAATAAATCTGGGGGTTAACAATGCCGTATTTTAATTCATTTAATGAAATCCCCGAGGTAATAAATCGAAATATGTGAATTCATGAACACACCCAAAATTATTTGAAAGTCTAGCAGAAAAAGCACAGGTGTGTGTAATTAATTAATGAAGGCTGCAATTGTTCACTAGCTTGATTTCCTTTGACACATAGTTGATGCCAGAGAATCAGAATCAGAAGTACTTTATTAATCGTAGGGAAATTGTTTTTGTTCTCGCAGCTCCCAAACGGTAAGTGATAGCAAGAAAACAGTAGTAAGAAAACAAAACTTTAACAATATGCCCTATAAAATATCCTATTTACACACTATATACACATGTATAAGTAGCAGTTAAATAGAACCAGTAACAGTAAAAAATAAAACACAAGTAGCAGTGAGGTAACAGTGAGACATGAGATAGTTTAGTTTTCGAAATAAATAACAGTTAAATAGAACCAGTAGCAGTAACAGTAAAAAACAAACAAAAAAACAAGTAACAGTGAGGTAACAGTGAGATATGAGATAAACTTAGTTTTGAATAAATAAATAAATAAATAAATAAATAAATAAATAGAGAGCGATTAATGTAAAATGAATGTTAAGTTGCTTACTTAAAAATATTTTTTTAACTTTTAACTTAAAAAAAAAAGAGTTAAGTTTTGCCCTGGGGGTAAAGGTCGTGCAGGGTTCACAGTTGGGTCAACACTCCACAACGAAGAAGAGTTGCTAGTTGCTGTCATGGCGAAGGGTTTTTTATAACAGATATTATAACGTTTGGGGAGCCAAACAAGAACACAGCAAAACTGGAAACAGGACATTATAAGGGGACAGACGCGAAAACTGGCTGGATTTGAGATGCTACAGGTGGTGCCATACCAGAAGACCGACTACAAACATCAACGTTAACGTTACTGACGCCATGTGATTTATGAGTGACAAGCTTAACGACCCGCGGATAATATCCCGCTGAAGTACATCACTTCTAAAAGGTAAGAAATTCCTTCTTTAAATTATTTTATGGGTTTTATTTGACTCGCTAACTAGAAATAATCCTGAGGTGTTCATGGACTATAATGTTTGTTTAGTTGTGTATTAAGTTGTTTGTCAAACTTTGTTGTTTCTTGGCATGTCATGGTCCTATCACTTGTTCCCTCTTTCTGTTTCTGTGGATGTAAACACACTCTCTGCTCTGTTGGTTCTGGTTATCTTCTTCTAATTGAAAATGGATAGTTGGAGGGCCAGACTGTCACAATACAGTTTTTGACACAGTGTGTAGGTTATTTTTCTACTGAAGGATCCCATTTGCAGTTTTGTGTTTAAGCTTCTTTCTCATCCCAGATGCTGTTTCTCCTGTATGTTTTAGGGACATTGCTTACTCTTTCTCAGTCTCTCTGCACAGTGACCACAACTTTTGTGTTGAACTGAGTGGAAGCTTTTGCATGACATTTCTTTTTTTTTGTTTTTGTGCAATGATATTTCTGGTTTGAGCTGTTTGTTGTAGGTGAAAATAAAGAGACCACCCTAGTCCCGATCAAGTTTTACTTCTCCTGATTCAGAAAAGTCATTTAATAATGCCTAACTCATGTAATGTTTATACTTTTCTACACAGTACAGCTGTACGTTAGACAAATACCTACAGAAAAACGAGCATGGTCAACATGATTTTTGCGTTTCTTGCGTGTAATATTTATAAAGAAATAAGTAAAGTGGAAAATAAAAACCTAGATTTTCATGGTACACCTGGATATTATTGCAAAAACATTGACATGGGTAGCAACAGGATGAGGTTTACACCAAGTGGCAACCTCCGGTGCTTGGAAATGAAGCCAGTGTGGAAGGTCTAAAAACTGTAATTCCTCATGCGACAGGCTGCAGTATTGAGTCAATCTCCATAAGCGCCCGTATTAAAATGCCTAATTTTACAGCAGAAATTTATTAATTCATTTATTAAATAAATTTATTGACCGTTCAAATGATATTAAGGCTTAAAGTTACATGTAATTAACAGCATAACCGCTCGATTGACGGGTAAGTGCGGTTACAGATGGCTTATTAGAGCGCCCAGGCATCATCCGACCTGCCTCAGGTCTGCCGATGATCCACGTCTTTACTGATATTTAGATTTGACGGGAGTTGGAAGAAGCAGTATGGAGGGCAAGCGGTGCATATTTTCAGCTTCAGAACAGCACTTCAGAAACCTCTGGGCGACGTCGGCTCTGTCCATTCTTTATACTGTCATTGGTTTACACTACACAGCCAGTATGCATCTGTTCAGCATACGATGCTCTAGCATGATGTAGTACAACTGTTAGTCTTCATGATAGCTTCACACTTAGTTATTCCGGTAGGGCTGCTTCATCTGAGACACATGCAGAGAGTTTACCTGGTGACCATCCAGCATCAGTTAAGGTTGACACCGACATGTAGGGCTGTTGTTGCTTGCAAATGTGATGTGTGAAAACAGGGAAGCAAAAAGTAAAATTAAGATATTTTTATCTTTGTGTTTCTGAATTAAAGCATTATCACAAGACTTGGACAGTCTTAACGTCTCTAAAATGCAAAAAGTTTATTGCCTTCCTTTTAACTTTGCAGCTTTCTGAAGAGCTGGGTATCAGTCTTTTTTTTTTGTAATTTACTGTGCTGAATTAATTCCAATAATTATTGGAAAATGTTCTGCACTGTTAAGAATCTCTCAATCTTTGAATAATCTCAGAGCAAAGAAGAAATGCAGTCCCCCCCCCTATTACTCTTCTTCTTCCCCCTGAGCTTGTTCTTCGTACCTCTTCCTTCCTCTTGACATGTGTCACATTTTGGGCTTCTGCTCTCGAGGGATAAATGCCAGATTACATGGTGTAGTATTTTTATCCGTAGTACATTAACCGGTGGAGCTTACAGCATCAAAGCTTGGAAGAGATCATCACACAAGCACACTCTCTCTCTCTGTCTCTCTCTCTCTCTCTCTCTCTCTCTCTCTACCCCTCTCCCTCTCCCTCTCTCACACACACTCAACTGAAATGGAGAGTGTAAAGTGCCTCCTTTGATCTCTCCCTCCCTCCTATTCCTAATTACCCCAGTGACACACATGCATGCAAACATGCACAATGCACAGATGCCCTAGCAGTGTCTCTCTCTCTCTGTCTCTCTCTGTCTCTCTCTGTCTCTCTCTCTCTCTCACACACACACACACACACACACACACACACACACACACACACACACACACACACACACACACACAAAGAAATGAATACATCCTAGGAATCCATGATATCTAAATCCATGAAAAAATGGTGAATTAGATGTCAAATGTTCATCTGCCAAAACCCGAACAAAAGCAGCTTGCAGAGCGCGTGATTACACATTACTCATTTGGAAATTATGGTGATATTACAACTACCTTCATATGCAGAAAAATCATGAGCTCTCAGAGCCATTAGCTATCTATAGCTTCCAACCTCTTGAATCAGCAACTCATTTTTAAAGTCATGTACAGCCTCTTTGGTATCAGCTACAGATGAGACTGTTCTGTCCTGGGTAGATAGATGGTGTGCAGTTCATTTTAGCAGTAGATGGAATTTAAACATGTAGAGATTCCACTGATTAACACCAAGAATCTGACATTTGATTTAAGTATTACATGGTAATTTTAATTGTCAGGAATCAATAAAAGATGTCTTCCTGTAATAGATATCAAATTAACATTTATTTAATGTCAACATAATTGACATAGCAAAATAAACTAACTTGTGAATTCTGTTTTGCAGAGTCTAAAAATAAAATGTTGTTTCCAAGCAAAATAACAAAGTAGTGACTGTTGCAGTCTGTTGTAGAAAATTATATAATGGCAATGCTCTATTCTACTAATACCTAACATTGTGATATTCTAGAGATACTCATGCACACACACAGAGGACACACACACAGAGAACACACACACAAGACACACTTATGTCCAACATTGTCTCTACAGATGCATGATCAGGCAGTGCATGCAGCTCACAGAGATGCCTTTCATGTGTACAGTCTACCCATAATAAAAGAAATTCTCTTCTGACTTGTTTTGCCTGCTACAAACCAGGATGAAGGTGTGACAGTACTGTAGAGTCACTGTGGATTGTAGAGAACAGAGAGATAATACCAGTGTTTAGTACAGGAGATACAGCACTTTAGCAGAGTGTTAGCGTGTTAGTGTTAGAAAGAAGTTATAAATATTAAACAGAATTAAACATTATGTAGAACATTTGTGTTTTGTGGCTTTTCAAGGTTGGAAGATTATTAAAGATTCCAAATTGCATTCAACATTCAATAAATTACCCAGTGGTTAGAGAAAACACTGGAGTTATGGTCCATACTAGAGTCGCACAATAACCACGGTGACTCAGCATGGCAGAAGCACCGGGCCCAAGCGGCGAGCCTGCCACGGCGTCGTCGTCAGTGGCACCACTAATTTTGCTCAAAAAAAAACAAACTCGTTGTTTCAAACTTGTTTCAGTCTAATTCTTACTTCACCAGTATTATGTTTATCATACAACATTATAAGTAATTAATAAGTATTTTTAACTTTTACAAATACATTGCAGTTCATAAAAATAATAATAAAGAAATGCCGCAGTATCATGATAATACTGTGATACTTTGTCTGGTATAGTATCATGGTTACTCATTTTGGTATTGTGACAACTCTAGTCCATACAAGTCATACACCAGTGGTTAAAACAAGCCAACATTATTGTGGGGCAGGGCTTGAACAGAATCAACAGCATGTAGCTCAAGGCTGTACTGTATATGTGATCATTAACTGAATAAAACCAGTCCAATTAATAATAATATATGCATGAATTATAAAAGATCACTAAAACTCAGCCAAAGGGACAACTCAAGCTTAGAGCCCTTCATCAAACAAACTAGGCACATGATTTAGGCAAAATGGAAAGAAGAAAAATACTCTCTAATGCCTGAAATTGCTCACCAGCTATTGGCTCATCTCATTCAAGTACTGAGAGTTTCTCACTAGCTCCTCGGTTGTTGACGGGACCTGATGTTGCCCATTCAGTCTGTTGAGAACACTGCATTGTTGACCTTTGGGTGCTGTCAACCGATCAATGAGGGGATATTTTGCTCGGTTCCCACCACTGTTGCTAGATGTGTGAAGAGCCTCACCCTACTTCATGAGGTCATTTAAGAGAGCTTTGAGTGGTGGGGAGAGGGTTTGCGTCATGTGTATGTGCATGTGGTGCATTGAAGATTGAAACTGTGGTAGGGGTTAGTTGCTTGTAGGGGAGCTGTAGCATGAGTGAGTTGTAGAGAGGCTCAATTGGCCCTACAGTAAATGTCTTTTAGGTGAAATCAATAAGGATCTATTCATTGAGTGCCTCACTCCAGGCTTGTGTGCCTCATCCAATAACGGGTCGAGATTATTGTTATTGTGTGTGTGTGTGTCTTTGTGCGTGTTAGTACGTATGTGTGTATCATTCTTTACAGGTGGCTAAGTGTGTTCCTGATCAGTGTTCCCTGGGAGGAAACTTCGATCTTCCAGTTTGACCTTTCACCCCTTGAGGTTGACTCATGCATTACTTCAGACTTAACTTGTAGGCTCTAATAAATCATGAGTTATTGCTTCTAAATGCTAAAGTGATTCATCATTCTGTTAATAATTAAAGAACCACTGTGTAGAATTGTGCAGCTAGTGGTGTAGTTGCTGATTGCCGTCTTGCCTTGCCTTCCTGTTCAAAAGTGTGTAGGAGATACTACAGTGTCCGTGATGAAAAACGAACCTTACCTATTGGACAGACAAAACAATCAGCTTGAAGACATCATCTTTGGCTCTGCGAACTGGTGAAGGGATTTTCTTTTTTTTAATCAAGATTATTTCGATCAATATGGTGATCAGGAGAGAAGACTACAGTTGAACCCACACTACCTAACTGAGCATTGCGTTGTGGGTACCTTGCTGAACTTGCACGCCTGTGGTGTCCACACCGACTGCGCTGCTGCTGAGGTGTTGCTACTATCAGCCCTATCTTTCTGCGTTGAGTTTGCCTTTGATACAATACAATAAAAGCCTGAAAAAAGAATGGATTCTGTGTATACAAAGGCTAGAGAATTTTTAATCAGGGGCTGTAAAAAAATCTATTTTTAGTTTGTTTTTTCATATCCGTGACTTTCTAGTGAAGCGTTGCTGCAGCCATGCAGGATGTGCTGCTCAGGCGAGGGTCCCAGCCATTATGGATGTCTGAGTCTTGATGGGGAGGTTAGAGATGTTACTCTTCTTGGCCTTCATGCATTCATTGTACTGTAGTTTGTTGTGTTTATTCACTCACGTTGCTTTGAGTCTGCAGTCATTAAATATGATTTCTTCCTGCTTAAAAACACTTTAGCCAAAGTCCCAAATCCTTACAAACAACGGCTGATAAACTCTTTTGAGGGAGTAGTTTCTTTCCCGTCTGCTCTTTGTTGTATATTACTCTTCTACTCTAGACTGGAGCCACACCATCCAGGAAATGTTTGCATAGTCTGCCACTTCAGGGTGCACACACACTGGCTTGATGGCGCCCCAAAAGTCAAGCCAAAACATCTCGATTAACCCTGGTGGCTAGCTGTTTTTTTATTTGCATCATTTAATTGAAGGGAGCCAAAATCGTGATCAAGATTCATATTTGATTAACTGCGCATCTCTGTTTTAGATTGGGATAGACTTTGTAAAAAGGGGCATGTGTCAGTTTAATGCTGTTTTCTGTATAATTTTTTCTTCTTTGGGTAAATGAAAGTCGTTTGAGGTTGAGTGGAGTGTTAATGTCTGTCTCTGTTTCTCTGTGTGGGGTACATACTCCCACCAGGGGTAGCTGACAAGAGATGACTGTGGCTTACCACATACTGAGAGTGCTGCTCTTCTTTAATCCCCCCCTCACTCTTTTTCTCCCTGGTTCTCACTTCCCCATCTTAATTTCTCTCAACCCTGACACGTAAAAGCCTTCTCTCCCATCTTAACCACAGAGCTAATCCTTGAGCAGGTTTTTGGGGGTATCGTGCTGTTTTGGGGCTCTTTTCCTGACACAACGGTTTAATATCATAATGGCTTGCAAACACCTGTCCAATTAGGCTGATTGTGATGCACCTCAAACTACTAGACAGGTCCTGCAGTGTAGCACAGAGATTTAGCAAAACACACTAAATACATCTGCTCTCAAGGGATGTTTTTGCAGTTTTGTGACAAATGTCTTTCTGTAAATCCAGGTTTAGTGAAGGGTAATTGAGGGGACTTCAAGAGTCAGTTGTCAGAAAAGGACAAAAGTCTTTCCGCTCAATTTAAGTTCCAACGTCAGTTTACTCCATGTCACAAAAGTTGTGAGAATTACGGGTTGTCCAAGGTTTATGGGAGGGTTTTTTCAAAAACTATTTTACAGAGTTGAATTCAAACCCATCTAAACTTAGGGAGGCTTAGAGGTTTTTGTATTTTTATTAAAAAGCTGCAAAAGGGGGGTGTTGTTTAGATCAATTGGTAGAGCATCCGCCCCATGTACGAAAGGCTCAGTCCTTGCTGCAGCAGCCCAGGATTCGAATCCGACCTGCGGCCATTTACTGTATGTCATTCCCCCATCTCTCTCTCTCCCCACATTCCAGTCACTGTTCGGCTGTCGTTATACAATAAAAAGCTTGAAAAGGCCAAGAAAATCTTTAAAAAAAAAAGTTGCAAAAGGAGAGAAGGTGTTAAGTACTTTAGATGGAATATGTTTGGTAACAGATGTTCATTCAACTTGAGAACACAATTTAATATCCATATTGGCTCTATGTTGTGGTTTTGTTCTGTTAACTAACTTCACTGCAGGAAAACCTGAAAAAAATCACTGCAAAGTTGTCATAGCACAGAAGTACACAGGAATGGGATATCTGGGGAATGGCGTTGAGTTACATTGCATCCAATGACTGTGGCAGCTTATTAATCGGCAATGTATCATTCCACTGCCGGTTGTGGTGTTCTCTCTCTCTCTCTCTCTCTTTGGGTATGTTCAGGTTGACAACTTTTTAAATCGAGTCTTGATTTTCCATGGGTTTTTGAATCTTAAATTCATAGTCCAATTCTCTGTAGCAGTAGATCTAACAAGGTGCAACACAGTGTATCCAACATGCAGCTAATCATTGCTACTGGGGCACTGCTATTCTCAAAGTGGAATGTATTAAACTGGCACAGATTAGGAATTTAAAAGGCTTTGAGAAGCTTTAAAGGTACTCATCCAGCAGCTGAACAAAATGCTATATGAGGTTGGACTTGCCCTTTAAATGAGCCAAAACACCACCGTCTAGCTCACTGTAATTTCTTTTCCCCTCCAGCTTCATAAAAATGTTGAACAGCCTTTCTCTGAGTGACCTGGGCCTTGTTCTCAATTAAACCCCATCGCCCTCAGCACAATTAATGTGGTTTTACCAATCTAGTTATTTCATTAGCGACAGGCTCCTATCTGCTAGATGGCTGTTCCACTATACATACTGTACATTTGCAGCTGCCCCACGAGCCTTGCATCAGGGCAACAGCTCCCTGTCTTTTGTCCTTTTATAGTCTGTGTTACGTGTACCAAATGTATATTGTGCATGCATTGTAAAATTGTTCTTCTTCTTTGTGTGTGCACATTCAGAAGCTCCTTTTAATTGTCTCTCTGTAAGTGTGTGTGTGTGTGTGTGTAATAAATGATGTAGCTGATATGTGTGCTCCAATAAGTGTGAAGGTGGTGGTGCCAGCCTGCAGGCTCTAGTGCTGGTTTAGGAAGACATCACTCTCCAGGCCAGGCAGATAATGAAGCACAGTGTACAGAGGCACAGATAAGACGACAACACTTATGAACATCTCTCTCTCTCTCTCTCTCTCTCTCTCTCTTACTCATTTGGTCTCTTTCTCTCCCTCACACTGTCTTGCTTTTTCTGTCTCTCTCATCACACACACACACACACACACACACACACACACACACACACACACACACACACACACACATCGACACACACACGTATATTAGACGCAGTGTGTTTCTCCCTTCCAGCCAAACACACTCTCGTTTTCTTCCGGAGCATGATTAGAAGAAAATAGTTGTCACAGAGAGAGAGAAGGAGACAGAGACAGAGAGAGAGAGAGAGAGAGAGAGAGAGGGAGAGGGAGAGAGAGAGATGAATGGAGACATGAAGGGACATGTCATACCATTCACAGAGCACTAGGTCTGACAGGAACCCTCAGGACATGGCACTCGTTTCAAGTGGGGACCAAATGGAGGTGGCACCAGGCTGTCAGTGCTCTCTAGTTAATTAGAAGACATTGCCGTTCTGGCTCAGAGAGGGCAGTTGGAAATCACAGTCAATTACATCCAGGTTATAACATGAGTTTGGCACCGCAAGTCAGCTTGTCACAGCTTATCTGATGCTGACCATAATGGCTTCATACTATACATTTACAGTCAATGATGACATGTCTGCACATATTCTAGTCTGCTGCGCAGTAATGCAAAATGGAGTTTTTGGTTGGCATTCTGGAAGAAGAACATGAGGAAAATGACCACACATATGGTTCTCTTTTAGGGCTATAATGGTACGGTTTGGTGTGTACCTGGTTTTGGGTTAACAGTTTGATACGTTTTTGTCACAAAAACAAACAAACATAGAAAATAACATTTTTATCATTTCTTTTAAAATATGCAAACATTCAACAGTGCTTATGGATATTTCTTATTGTAATAGTTAAGCCGCTCACATAACGTAATACTATTATAACTGTTAGACTGACAGTAATTGTTTTGGTCACAGACGTACCTGAGGCAGGCATGTACTGAACCATATGTCCCATACAGAGTTTAGGATGAATGCTTGTACTGGCACACTTTTTCTGTTTCAACTAATTTCAAGCACAGTAGAGTGAATTTTGATTACCAGAATTCTGCTGAAACTCAAGAAACTGTGGGAAAAAAAAAGTAAAATGTCAAAAATCTGAAGAATGCTTATATTGTACATCTCATTTCTCATGCACTTGAGGATTAAATATTTAATTTTAATACACTTATAACAGATATGCTTAAGAACCAGAAAGAAGCTGCAATATTAAGAAATGTAAAGAAAAACCCACATCGTGAAAGTATGTTTTTAACCATTACTGGTGCGTCCTTGCACCTTTCAGATACACTTTTACATTTTGAGAAAATACATATTGAGGTGACTTCTCAGGACCACTCCTAAGATCGTCACTAGTAATCTTAGTAGTCCCATCTGACACACCTTTTATATGACTACTGTTCAATGTAGGAATACATCCAAAAACAAACAAAAACTACACATGGAGGAGTATTTCAGAGTTGCTTTTATTACATTTGTTTGGCCAGATGTGAAAATGTGCATGAAGTCTCACATTTGGCCTTTTCAAACAAGTTCAGGGAAAATGTTTCTTCTCTGTATGCAGAATCTTTCAACAACACCATCACCAGCAAACCACTCAGTGCCTGATCCCCATCTCTAAACACAAAGGAAAATGCCTGTCAAGTCTTGAAAGAAATCGTGTACCTGCATTTGAAAATCCATTAGATAAGGCGTGGTAGCTGGAGTAACCGAGAGCAGTGGAAGCAGATGAAAGGGGTGACTCATTCGATGGTGCTGCCGTGTGTTTTAAAGATAGAATATGGTCTCTAACTCGGCCACATGGGTGAAAACAGAAAAGTTTATAGAGACACGGTCATGCTTCTGTGTAGGCATGCACAGGCATCAGTGCATGCATATGGTCTTGGTTAAAGATATGGACATGCGCATACACAGATGCAGGCACATTGCCCTCTGTGGCTCAGGCTTTCTGCTCTTAAAACCGAAAAGGTACAGGAAAGCACCCGAATCACTGCTTGTAGGCAGGAAGAGAAGTAGAGGAGGGCAGGAGGGGTAATCAAACGAGAGAGCACTTGAGGAGAAAACGGTAGGCTGTTGTTCTAGTGCTGCTGTCCCCATCTTCTGTAAAATTAAGGCCTGTTCTTCTCTCTCCATCATCTTTGATGCATTCTTCAATCTCCCCATCTTTTAGGCAAAGCCTATTACCAGAAGACCGCTCTAACACTACCTCAGAGTGAAAGGAAAGTGCTTATTGTTTGCATGTACTGCATTTACTGCTTTCCCCATCTCTGTCTCTCTTTTTCTATTTCTTTGGATAAAAAAAAAAGAAAGAAATGTAGGCCCAGCTTTTTACCATTTGCAATGGCTGAGGACCTTGCTCGTTTGTGATCACTGCACTTAATATCCATAAGAAGGGCAGGAAATTCTGAAAGACCTGTTTTTTAAATTGGCCTCATCTGGTGTTGTTCTCCTCTTAGAACCACTCAAAGCCAAATGAAATCAGTCAGGGAACGATAAGTGAAGCTTGCAAATCACCAGAGAGAAGGAAAGATCATAGACCTTGCATCCACTTCACTTCAGCTGAAGTCGGGACATAAGAATGAATAGGATGAGTCAATTAGTATCAACAACCTTCAGTTCTGTTCATTTCAATTTTTTTTCCCTTTTAAATTGTATCTATTTTTATTTGTTTTCTGCTTTTTTCTCCCAATTTGGTTGCCCAGTGTTATGTATTGCACTCTTTATCACTGTTAACTCCGTTTGGGAAGGTGTAGATAGCAACATGTGTACTGGAAACTAAACCACGAGCCTCTGTGTTGGTGAATGGATGACCTTTACCCCTGCTCCACCTGTGCACCCCATTGTGTCGTAGTAGGAGCTTATGTTCTTATGTGTGAGAGCGATTGAGAAGGACTGCTTAAAACATTTGGAAGGCTTAAATGGCACATGACATATGTTTTTCATATATTTAATAAAACTGGGATTAAAAGAATAAAGAGAAGTCTGCACCTATGTGATCTGTTTCTTTATAATTTAGATACATAAAGACTACATTTGACTAAGTTCTGACTTAATATTCATAATATGAAAATATTTAACCTAAAATGTACTATCTATTAGTTGATAGCAGAGGATTTTTCATTTATTTAATTTGATTCCTTATTTATCTTTTATCTTACAAGTCATGTGCCATACTTTGCATATTTTTCTTCTTTGTTGTAGGTAATTTTTCGATGCACCACTGCACTGTTTTGTTGGCTACATATTCTATTTAAGTTGATGACAGATGCGTGTAGCTATTATCCCAAGCCAGGGACAATAAAATAAATCTAAACTTAACCTCTTTCACTTCACCCCTCTTTAAACATATTTTTGTCTTTTTAATGGATGTCAGGGGATCTTTAGGGGGAGATGGCAGGTCAGTAGTATAAACCACACACAAGTGGTGTGCATCATCTGAAAGCTGGGAAGCTGAAGATTATTTGAAATGTGGCTAAGCTCTGTGCTAAAATGTTGTAGTCATAAATCTATAATAAACACTTTTATTTAGGTGCCTATTAAAATATTGAAAGATTAGTGTGTGTAAGGGGTTAGTACATTAAGAATGAAATATATGATGCTCATTCCTATGCTCTGTCATGTCTCAGTTTTTGGGTTGACACCATTTGTTGCACACATTTGGTATAAAATGTAACTATTTTTTATCAATCAATAAAAACAGTCAATAATCTAAAGTTGGTATAAATTGGGATTTTTACAATTTAGTGCCCCGGTTTGCAATACCACTGTGGTAAATATGTATATGTGCATTTGTTATAATTCTATTAGGGGAAACACTTTTTTTCATAAAATATGATCCAGTTTCACAAAAATCAATCAAATAGTTGGTGGTTTAAGTTGAAATGTTGCATGCCACAGGCAAAAGCCTCTTGCAGCATCTGAATTTGCTGATTGTTTGGAGTGCTGGACTAGATTTTTGATTCAAAGAGTAAACGGTGTAAAATGTGACACAACGAAATAAATAAACAATATGAAATAATACACATTTTTTTTTATGTATTTCATCATATCACACAACCCTGACCTTAATATATACACGTATATAAGGTTCCATTAATAAAAATCTCTCAGCTTCTGAGCTGTTAGGGATTGAAGTTTTTTTCCAGAAACCACTCAGTTGTGCAGATACCTGCTGTCATGAGGCAGGTCCTCCTACTAAAGAGGTGCTTCTTACACACCATTGCTGCATATGTTAAGCATTTGGATTTGTTCATTCCCTTTGGCAGCTTTTGGAAGATGCACTGAAAACACAGTTGTGATATTCTTCCTCTCATTTCATGGTATCATTTGGACGTTTCCTCTTCAGTGGTTGATTGGTCTGCAGGATGGTCTGCTTGCAAAGTAAACACACACACGCACACACACACACACACACACACACACACACACACACACACACACACACACACACACACACACACACACACACATACACATGCATACATCCACATCAACTCACATACCAAGACACATGCACAAATCATATTGGCCAGACTATCTTGTCCTTATCCCAGATACTCAACAGCATTTACATTTTGCCTCAACCGCATCCACCACAAACCTAAAACATCAATTATTTCAGCCATGTTTTGAGTTAGGTTCTGATTGCAGATGTCATGCGACTTTCTGTAATAGTAATAGTAATCTATACTACAGTGTAATTGAGCAAGACCTAAGAAACCAAGAAGACCAAGAGTAGAAATAGTAAACATAAAATATAAATGATGCATGATGAGGCTTAAAATAACATTAAAAAGTAATATTTATGGACACATTTAGGCCACATTAACTGCCTACCCAGCACTCTCCAATGTAAATGCACATTAGCATATATTATGACTTGGTGAGATATGCAAATAACTTGCCTTAATTAGGGATAAAAAGTAATCTTTCCCTCTCAAGCAAGTTTTCTCCAGGCAAGTGGAGCACTTGGCTGTCAACAGGGAATTAACTAAACAAAAGCTCTGTGGAAAAGCACAACTTTTTCTCATCTGACTAATTCCCAATGTTTTCTTAGTTAATGTTGTCATGATTAGTGCCTCACTCAGTGGTCTCAAAGCTCCTCGGCTCTGGAGCTTCAAACCCCAGCTGAAACAGTAAATGTGATTGGACATTTCTGGGTTGGCTAGATGGCATGTTGGATTAGTTGCTGTATTAATTATGCTCTTAGACAATCAACAGCTAAGACTAAGGCTCCACTTTGATACTGAGCTTCATTTCTGCATTGCAAAAAGTATAAATCCTTCTTGGATATGCGCTGAACCAGAAACACGAGTGTTATTTTTTTTCTTTTTTAAATATAGTACATCTTTTGCATACCAAAGAGAGACAGAGAACTTGTCAAATAAGTAATATTGGCTTATATGACTATAAACTCTTTCCTTCAAACCATTTCTATAATAAGTACACATAAGTGATGGTTTGTTTTTTAGATCTTGGTGTGGTAATCAAGTGAACTTAGTTTGGGAATCTATATCGCTTGACATTTTATTTATACCAACAAATGTACACATTTTTAACATTTACACAAATAATGATAGCATCCGTATATATTACAGTAAAATACTGATCTGAAAACACATTGACAATTTTTTTTTTTCATTGCTTTGAAAGGTAAAATATTGTTATTATCCCCAGAAGAATTTGATATGTGGCAAAAGACTGGACTTGAACTCCCCTTGTAAATGTTGTTTCCACTTCCCATGTTGCATCTTGTCACCTTGTTGCAGTGATACGCAAGTGTATTTCAGGACCCTGTGACATCTCTATTGGTTGTGGTTACAGGTACAACAAAGCGCTTCCCAGACCTAGGTTCCCAGAGCTGCACATGCTTTAAATCCAAGTTAACATAGTGGCCAAACTGTAATTACATCGCACATGACATGGTTAAAAAAGCTTTGATGAGCGATAGATATGGTTAGTGCCTCGAGCTGCAGTTCTTCTAATGGCCACCAAATGCACAAAGAAATTCCTGCCTGCCCTCAGAAAAGTCTTTACAAATTCTATTTTAATTCTTTCACAGTGAAACTTTTTGAGCTTTTAGTTATTGAATCTCCTGTTATAATGATTAGATCAGAAAAAAAAACTGATTCTTTAAGCAGGTTTCTCTGATTTATTTGGATTTTAGCTAGTCAAATGAAGTAATTGCAGTACAAAGTCCTACTGGATTACCAAGCTTCCAAACACAACTATGTTTCCTTGACGTTTCTCTGTGTCTTTTCTACTCAACTTGGCCCTTGGTCCAAACATTTCCTGGTTTGGTCACATGGTTGGTATTGATTTTTTTTTTCTTTTCTTTTTTTTATGCCAATGGCTACTGTGCATCACCTGGGAATAAGGAGTTGTGTGTTTGATTTCATGGAGTTATTATAGCGACACAGGGGGCTTGAGGTAGTTTGAGGAGCCTGTAGCATGCACGGTCACGCACACACACAAACACACACGCACACACACACACACATACATACCCACCTCTTCTTGGTAGGGGCCAATTGTTTCAGATGATGGATGTCACACTCTCACCCGTCAACACAGTGCCCCTGCTGCTTTTAATTGCCCAATCAGAAAGCTGGAACATTTGTTATTGTGGGGCAGTGTGGGCCAGATGGCAAACACTACACAAACACACTCACACGCACAGTGTCTACCTGTCTTTAATCATCGTTTGATTGGAGGTGAACAATGCCTAAAAGAATATGAGGTGTCTGTACCTACTGCATGTACGATGTTGATAGTACCTTGCAGTTGTCACAACACATTAAAACACTGTGACACCTGTTAAGTACATGCTCTCTTTATACCGGCCCACTTTAATCTCAAGAACAACAATCACAATTTAGCAATGGAATGTTACAGCAGGGCTGTGAAGCTGACAGAATGCCACATTTTTACACAGATAAAAAGAAAATAAGAATAGAGCAAATAAAATCTAATCAATTTCGCTTTGGCTTCACACATTTTTCCTCCATGATGACTTTGTCTCTGCTGTTGAGCTCTCTGCCAAGATCCTTCCTTTAAGAACTGAATAAACTCAACCAAATCTAGTTTATATGGTCAAACTATGAACCCAAATCAAAGTTCTACATTTTGTCTTAATGCAGTGTCTGTTTAGTTTGTGCGGATGCTGTTGATGTGGGACAGAAGGTCTCCTCATACACACTGGCACAGCTGACTGACAGCAAATGTTGTTCTGTGCAAGAACAGAAGGGGGCAGTATAACACCAGAGAACAATAAATTTGATGTAATCCATTGCCTCATATTTCTCTCTGTCTCTCATTTTACCCTCTTCCTCTGTCCTCTCTTGATATCACTTTTTCCTCCACATTCAGCTCATCTCTTTCTCTTTGTATGCCTGTCTTTCTCCGACTCCTTTTGCTTGCACCCCCCCCCCCCCCCCCACCCATACAATGCAATAATACACACACAAACACACACACACACACACACACACACACACACACACACACACACACACTCACACACACACACACACACACACACTCACACACACACACACACACACACACTCACACACACACACACACACACACACACACACACACACACACACACGTGTACACACACAGGGAGCCACACACGCACAAGTGTGAAGTAATCTCAAGTCTGATACACCCCGCTCAATTATGAGCTACAATGCGTGTAATTAGAAAAGAATAAAATGCATTTCAGTTTTCATTAATGAATTTCATTGATTGGCTCTGTCTCTTTGTTCCTTGTTTTGATGAAGTTAACTTTGAGGGGAATAAACACAACACTTCCAGCGCAATCAGACCAGCCGTGGACGTGCATGTGCGCTCATGTGTGTGGCATCGGCTGTGTGTGTTGTCTTTGGCCGATTTTGTGGTTGGTGTGTCTTTTTAATCTGTCCAACAGTAGAAAATAGAAATAGGCCCTACCACAAAGCATACAATCGTAACAGAGAGAGGGAGAATTAAAATCAGAAGAAAGAAGTAATAAATCATGGGATGAGATGGGGGGGGTAAAAAAGCAAGAGACAGTGTTAAAAAAAGGACCGAGTGGTGGAGAGCAGGCTAGAATAGATGAGGTGAGGGGAAAAGACATAATTGGTACTGTGTTTGGGGACATCTTGCTGCAACACAGTAAAATAAACCGCAAAAATATGAGTTGGAATAAGAGAGATGGATCCAAATTGAGAGCACTCGTGTATATTTCGGACTATACAGTGCAGTGTGTGTGTTTGTGTGTGTGTCAGCGACTTATTGTGTTTGTTGGCAGGAGGGCATGCCAACTCTCTGCATATGTATGTGTGTGTTTTTTATGCCAGTGACCGTGCCTGGATGGATGGGTGCACTTAATGCCCACACCTTTTGTTTTCATGCATGTTGTGTGTATGTTTGCCACGAGCGTGTGTGTGTGTGTGTGTGTGTGTGTGTGTGTGTGTGTGTGCGCGCGCACGCGGTGGAACAGAGGCTCTGTGTCAGCAGTGGTGTGCCCTCAGTGAGCCTGTCTCTAATTACAGTCTAGGGTTTCAGCGTTTCAGCCCGTCCATCTCCCTGTTTAAACCCGGCTAAGGCAGCCAGGCCCCACTGAGCCAAGGTAAACCATACAGCTAATTAGACAGCTTCCATCTCTGTACCAACGGGGGACGGGGGAGGTGGGTGGAGGAGGGAGGGGCATGAATGGAGAGGGGGAGACATGGATGGAGGGAGAGAGCGAGAAAGAAGTGGGTAGAAGATGGAAAGGAAGAGGGAGGGAAGGTTAGAGAAGTGAGAGAGGAAGGAAGGAGGAGAGGATAAGAGAGACAGAAAGAGAAAAGCCAGATTGCAAGTGTCTTTTTTTTACATTTTGGAGTGTAAACTCAGTGTCAGAAGTTAAGAGCACACCCCTGTGATATTAAGATCTCATTGCACAAAACACCCCAAACACTTCATCAAACACTTCATCAAACATCTCCCGCTAAGTTGTTTCTGTTTCATTTGCACATGTTCACTCTCGTGTGCGAGCGCGGGGGAGCGAGCAGGGGGGTGAGGTGGTTTTTGTGGCAGTACAATGTTAGTGTAAAGGTGTTTTGACACCCTCTAGCGCATTTTTGAACCCAGAGGTAATTTGCATATTGTAAACAAATGTAAATGGGGGAGAAGGTCATTGGTCAACCTGGGGCAAGCTAATCTGCATAATTGGCTCCGGTGGTTCAAATTATAGCCTGCTGCTGCTCTGCTGAGAGAGGGAAACAGAGGGGGAGAAAAAGGGAGGGGTGCAATTATGGTCATATGCAGCCAATGAAAAAAAATTGTCGTTTTTCTTTTTTTTTCTTCTCCCTCTCTTTCCTTCAGCCTTTGCCTCTCCTCCCTGGCTCATTTTGACCAATGAAAGCGCTCTGTGGTGCCCGACAGCAATCAGAAATTCATCTCGCTCCACGACAGCTAAACCCCACCCCCCTCAGAAAGAAAGAGAGAGAGAGAGAGAGAGAAAGAGAGAGAGAGAGACCGGAAACGAATGAATGAGAGAAAATGAGAAAAGAAGAAGGAAAGAATGAAACAGAGAGAGAGAGAGAGAGAGAGAGAGAGAGAGAGAGAGAGAAAGCGGGAGATGGCATCTAGACTCGCCAATCTGGGCGGTACAAAATGTGAGAGGGGAAGGCGCAGGGAGGGCGAGGATGGGAGAATAAGGGTGAGAGGCAGACATTGGCTCTGGAGAAGGAGCTAAAATGAGAAGAGGACAGAGAGAGCAGAGAAATGGAGGGGAAAATAAGATGCTACTGCAGTCAGAGATAGGATGACAGATCTCTTCTCCTCGCACCAAGCACCATTTTCTCCTGCCTGTCCTGTCCCGAGTGGAAAAAAAAGCCACATTTGCAGATTCCACCTTATCACTGAAATACTAGAAATCATGTGTTTGTCCGTGTGCACATGTGTGTATGTGTGTGCGCAGGGAGAAGTTGGATAAGGGCACAGTAAATAAATCATGGGGGGCTCATTGGAAGAAGGTCACCGGCTGGACCCTGCCTGCACTCACACACACTCACACGCACACACATCCATGCGTGCTGACAGGCCCCTGCCCCTCATTTCGGGGTGCTCTGGGTGATTCTCCCAGTGTAATGGCTTCTACCCCATTTCCAGTCTCCTGTCTGAAAGAAATCACACACAGACCCTCCAACAGTAGCTCTCACACACTGACATACACACACCTGGCCAGTCAGGCATTGGGGATGGGAACGGATGGAAACAGTCGGGTAAATACATTCTTTTGTAGATATTTTGTGTTTGTCTGTCTGTTTGTTTGTATGTGCCGTATAGCCTTATCTCTTATTATTTTTTCACTCTTCATTGTCCACAGCGTTGTATATTTCCAGTCTGAGCTGTATGGTTTTGTTAGTTTCTGATTGTAAACGCACTCTCCTTCTTGTGTATGTTTAAAGAGGCCCCTGCTCGAGTTTGGCCATCTTGAGTACGGGTCTTGTTTCTTCATAGCGTGCTGCTTTTGTCAGTGAAAGAGCCCAGTAAGTGTGTGCACAGGTACGGCAGAGCTGCAGTCAGATTTAATGCACTGAACAGTGAGGTGAGTTGTGCTGTCAATCGGGATGTTGCAGAACCAGTTAGATGGATTTTTCAGCAGTTACTTGTCACACGTTAAGACTCGACGTGGAGGAAAGTTGACACCTTGAGGGATTTAAAATGGCTGCAGTGACTTATTGAAAACTCTCATGGTCCATTGAGTTGATTTATTCATGTATACTGGTCATGTCCTGTAGTCTACAGAGTTGACGTTCAACTTCTCCGGAAGCTAGTTCTCACAATATCTTTGCTCTTTCTGGCAGCTTCTGTCATAAATTGGAACAGGAAAAAATATTTAATAATATAAATTATAGCAAAGATTGTACATGTATACTTTTTTAAAAACTGGTTGAGGCCTACATGAAACCTAAACTGCAACTGATATTGCAAGTTTTATTGCGAGTTTTAATATTGATTGGTCGTCTGGACTCACAGTGCTGAATTAAAGCACTATTAATGGCTTATAACTTATTAACAATTAGTATGTTTGGATGCATATAACTGTGTGACTGAGTGGATTAGCAAGTGAGTGGGTGAAACAGACAGAGAGAGTGAGAGAGACGAAGAGAAATGCAAGGAAGGGGCGAGAGAGATGCATATGTCTGCCTGAATTTCTATCTGTCTGTGGAGGGCGGCGAGTGGGAGGGTCTATCAATCATTCTCAATCATTTATATTCAGCGGCTCATATCACTTCACCACGATTGGGAGTGGGAGAGAGTCGGCTCATTTGCATAGGGAAGAGTAACTGTTGAAAAGCTGTCAGAGCAAACAAAATATATGGCTGTATTGATGTATACATTTGGTGTTTTTGTTCAGTGTGAGGAGCTGAGGATAAATGTACGTATGCCGTTTGCGTGTGCGGTGACAGATGCAATCTCACTGCTGTGCATGGGGGAAAAAAAGGCCTGTTTGACAACTTCTGCAATGCTTTTGTTGCATTTTTTAGTTGCTTTACACCTGCCCTCCAATGCCACAGCCAGAATTCTTTATTGATATGTTTAAACAGTTTCATAAAATGAAAAATGTTGTTTTATCATTTAGTAGGTTGTGTATGGACTTGGAAAAAAACCCATGTATTTTTAAGTTAACAAAATAATGTGAAAATATTACAAACACAGTAGTAGAGTATTTTATGGAATAAATAGAGGATATTTACTGCGCAGAATAATTCTGAAATCATTCCACTCTTAACTTTAGCACTTCTTTAGAACAACACTTCTTACATTTAATATCTTCAGATAATTACAAAGACAGGCAGTATGGATGAAATCTTACATCACAGTGTATATATATAATTTTATATATTACCATTGATATATTGTATATCGTGGTGTGGTATTTTTCTGAAAATTTAATTTAGAAACCATTCAAAGAAATAACTTAATTGGTACGTCTGTTTGTGTGCAATCCAGTGAATTAAAAACATGGAAAATCAAGGTGCTTTAATACACTGATGCAAAAATCCTCTAAATCTAGACAAAATGATGCATTGTTGACACAATACCTTTATTGCTTGGCCCTTTTCTTAAATTTTAAAGCTTAAACTAACTGATTATTTTCTTTATTAATTAATCAAACTATTCTGAAAAATTCATCACAACTTCCTAGAGTGGTCTCTTCTAATGTCTTGTTTTGGTCAACTAAAAGTCCAAAATGAAACGCATCAATTTTCTGATCATATATGACCATGAAAAACAGCAAATCCTCTCATTTCATGGGTGGGAAGCAGAGGATTTATAAAAAATAATTGCACATTATTTTTGTATGTAGTTATGTGCTTTTGTAAAATCTCAGATATTTTTCTTATACTTAAAGTCTTTGCTGCCTCTGAAGTCTGGAAGTTTAGGGTGTATGCTAATATCAGTCCGTCATGTAGAAGAAAGGAGAACAAGTTCTTCATTTCGTGATCGCTCTTCATCTTTACACATTATAACTGACACAGCCTGCACAGAGGTTATCATTTATCCAGTTTGTGAAATGGCTTTTTCCCAGTCTCTAGAATATCTTTCAAAACGGTGTTAAGAAAAAATGTGGTCATGCTACACCTTCCCTGTGTCTTCATTTCTCCGTCCCTCACCATGTCCTCCATTTCTGCCCATTTCTCTCTGAGTCTCTCAGTGTGTGACCTTGTGTTCCTTCTGTGTTAGTGTGTGGAAATTGGGCACACCTAACTACAGGGGCTTATGTATAATCATGTATTTAGCTGCAGAAATGTACTGACGCACTGTTCCTCCCTGGAAAAAGAGAACTCCCAACATTAATTGAGGGATATTACTGTTGAGATCAATTTCCATGTTTCTGACAGTGATATTCATTCCCTCAGACCTGAACAAATATTTATGTCTGGGTGAAAAAAAGAGAAAATGACAGCATGAGAAAAAAAAAAATCAATATGAAAACTATTGCATGATTTCAATGATTTTAAAATACTTGTAAATGAGATGCATGTGCAATTTTGATTAAATATACTGTAAATTTAAGAATACACATGTAATCTTTAATACATTTTTTCCCTTTTATTTATATCAGTTTTATTTTAGATTTAAAAAAAAATCAAAAACAAATAAATAATAATAGATAATAACATAATATGATGTAAATACATTTCAGGATAGCTCATGTCATCTAAAAAGTACAAATAAAAATACCCTGACCATTTGTGGAAGTGCAATTCTACCCATTTGCATGCATCACTTTAGATTTTGTCTAAGTGGTAAGACTGCCAATAGGGGCCAGTGTGTAACCAAGTATAGGGCCTCAGTGAGGCCAGCGTTCATTGGTGGAACAGAGAGACTGGCTGGGGGGAGCAGGTGGGGAGGACGGAGAGAGGGGGGGCTATTGTTGGAGGGGTTATTGTGAAATAGGAAACGGCAAACAAGGCGGTCTTTAACTCTGCTTATAGAATATGTTAAAGTGATGTCTGTGATGCGTTGTGTGAATTATTTGCCTTATCATAAAGTGCATTTATGACACACGGCCATAAATATGCATCAGTACGAGTGTTTTCAAAATTGAACCTCTCCCCTCTTTTATTCCCCTCCCCTACCCCTTTCTCCTTTCCACCCTCCCTTCTTCTTTTCGCTTCGTGCTAACAACACAAAAACAACATTTTTAAAATGCAACCCACCAGTGGATGTTTTGGAAACATTTCCTATTCCCTCCCCTCTTCTCTCTTCTCTCTCGTAGCTACTCTTTCTCCCCCTGTCTGTCTCTCCTCCTCTCTTCCGGTAAATCTGCTTATTGTATCATAATGTGGGATGATTTGAAAAATGTTTTGAAGTCACAAAGTAATTAGAAAATTTCACGTATTGGTACAATTGTACTTATAATGGAGATACTACAAGTCCACACATTAATTGCTCTCTCGCTCTTGCCTACCCTCCCTCCCTCCCTCTGTCTCATCTTCATCATCAGAATCCTGTTTCTAATTTCTATGGATTTCCTGCTAAGAGCAGCCACGGCGGTGACCCCCTTAACTCGGACATATAATGTTCTTAATATCTAGATTAAAATTTTTTCTTTAAGCTCTTCTCTACAACATGTGAAATTATTTCTGCAATCAACCACAAAGCCAACCCCGCCCACACCCTCTGTCCTTCTCTTTCCACTCGATTAAGGCCTGGCCTCCACAAACACAACTTCTTATGCAGATGCTCTGAATGCACCCAACCACCCATCCAGCCTCTCTCTACAGGACACACACACACACACACACACACACACACACACACACACACACACACACACACACACACACACACACACGGTCACTCACCTCCCCCTGCTCTTGTCTCTTTGCAATTACTAAGTGAAAGACTGCAATAAAGGTGGCGCTGTACGAGGAGGGCAGTTAATGAAAGAAAGGATTATGGGTAAAGGCAGCATCAAGGGGAGATTAGGAGAGGACGACCAGGCTCGCTGAGACAAAAGATCCTACTGACAAGAGCTGCTTAGAGCACATGTATCTCAAAACACACACACACACACACACACACAAACTCATACACACAATGTGCATTCACATGTATGTATCCACAGAGCCTAAATCTACAAACATGTGCATGAAAACACACGCTAATGTACAGATGTACACAAAAACAGCCCAGCCCAGATGTGCAAGTGATGACTGTGTCTCTTAATTTGAGGATTGCTCTCTTATGGAAAACTACAATTCCAGCATATACACATACAGATCCTACAGCAAAGGATTTAACCAAGATGATGTCGTCACATAATCCCTGTGAGTTTGGAATTAGAAGACCCCCTTCCTCCTTCCTCCTAGTTCAGAAGAGTCTTGAGATACTAAGCATGAAAGTTTTCACATCCAGAGAACAATAGTTGCAGGTGGGGCAGTTATATGGACAGGAAAGCCGTTTGACAAGATAGATGAGGCAAAAGCTAAAGAGGATAGAATTATTTTCGCCTTTTTTGGTCCAATTTAGGAAACGAGGTAGACAGCAGACAATAATGAATCTGATGATATGATGTGTGGGCAAAATGATGTGTGTTTGTGGACGAGTGGGTTTTCCAGGCTTTCCAGTACACTGTCCACCACTACTACCCACCATGAGACAAGCATACGGTCTCTTTAAGTAAAGTGATAAGCACTTCGGCCTCAATGCTGAACAGGGAGCAAATTGAAAGTGAAGATTGCCTTCCCATAGACTTTATCTTTTCCCACTAAAACAGGGAGCGGGCGGCTACGACTACACCTATTGATTTTGCAATTTCAGCAAATTAAGAAGGAGACAGCCGGGCCTATTAGAGAGCTGTCTGTGGCTTGGACTAGCATGGCCACAGTGCTCTCTGATGGTGATGCCGAAAGAGAGAGAGAGAAAGAAAGAGTGTGTATCCATTTTGGGCTGTTGTCTAATTATGTTATTTAGCAGGATGCATATGAATAAGTATGTGCCACTCATCTCTTGATTTCATGGTATACTGTATAATACAGTTTGTCACCAGCAGCTGCCACAGCAGGCAGGCAGAGACATATTGCGCTGACGTATATAACACGAGGCAATCAGGATGAATGAATTACATACGCATGTGGCCAGCCTCAGATTTCAGTAATAAAAGAAGCTAAAGGCCAATCTGTACTGCCCTAATATCCACAGTAATATCCACTGCAATATGAAGAGTAATGAGAAGAATAAAAAAAATTCTATAAGAGCCAGAGAAAGAGGTGCAATTCAATTATATACATCAAATAATGCAAAGTTCTATAAATGTGCTGTTTGTTTGCATGTGTATACACACACACACACACACACACACACATATATACATATATACATATGAGCATGGTGGAGTGTTTTAATGTTACTGCTTGACTTGGCTTGAATGCAACAAGAGAGAGCACGAGGTTTGTTCACCAACAGATTCAGTTTTTTCCTCCCAAGGAAGCAACCATCCAAGTGCACTAATCCGTGATATACATTTATCGGCAGGAGGTGAATTTTTCTCAATTTTCAATCTGATTGTGTTATCAGCCTATATGACTTCCATATTGGAGTTTTAATATGGGAAATTCAATAGGAGCAGTGATGGATGATTTCTCTGGTAAAGGGTGCACATTTTTCATACTGATGGCTTTTTGGGTCCTCTAAAAATGATGAAATATGAGTTTTTTTTATTGATCATTAGTCTCAGGACTGCACCTGCTTCACCAATTTGTTTCCAATCAAAATTGGCATTAAGATTCATATTTGGCATCACAGCAGCAAAATTTTCTCATTATTCATTTGATAACGAGCGGGAATTACAAAGACAAAGAGCAATACAAGACACCCAATTTGTTCAATTTCCTCTATTGTGATTATTTTTTAATGTTTTTTTTTTTTCTCAGCCTGTTTTACATTGAATTTTAAACTGCTGCCCTCAGGCGTTAGGTGCGTATAGAGAAGGAGAAATGAAATTCTTGACCACTTTGCTTAGTGAAGGTGCAAAACGGTTTTACAATCCACCTTGGGATATAAAATGAACTAATTGGGCCATGTGTGAATTAATTCCTATTTTTTGTGCTATGTAGATGCTTATTCTATATGTATCACTCATGTACTGTGTGTGTGTGTGTGTGTGTGTGTGTGTGTGTAAAATGTGTCAAAGAATAATTGGGAGAAGTGAGGAGAGCGTGAATGGGAGGGCCTGTACTGGCAACTCAACATGGGAATCACAAGCTAATTCATTGATTGCCCCTTGGAAGAGACGGCTGCTAATTGTTAGGTAATTAACATGGCAAGCTGTAATTATTTTCGCCTAAGGACCCGATTAGTGTTTCTGCATGTCTTATGGGCGCTGAGGGGCTGTATCTGTGTGTGCGTGTGTCTAAGCCTATCTGTTGGCTCGAGGACAGATGGCACATTGTCAAAAGCTGACATGTTTAGAGAGAGAGAGAGAGAGAGAGAGAGAGAGCGAGAGAGAGAGAGAAGCTGTGCCCAGGGACTTGTCCTTTTGTTTCACCATTGTTAATTAAGTGCTAATTGAGTATAATTATTTACATCATCACACACAGCGAATGGAGATGTCAAGTGGCAGTGGCACAAAGGCAGTTGGTGGGAGGCTGGCAGCTGAGAGCCGACAATCTGTTGATGCCTGCATGGTTACAAGCCTCTGGCAGCTGAAAAGGAACAATTAGCAACAAGCTGAAATCTCCTCACGAAACTGTGGCCTAAAATATTTATACATACGTGCATAAGTATGGTTGAGATGTTCCATTTTCACCCACAAACTGTATTTCTGAAAAACATATTTTTTTTGGGATGAAAAAATTTAAGAGCGGTTTAATTTGTTCAATGCAAACTGGAGGGATGAAGAAAGAGTGGAGGGAGTGATGAAGAGGAGGAGAAAAGCGAGACAGAGAGTGACATTGATCAGTCAGGAAGAGAATGAGATGAGGCAGTATCTAGTGTGTTAACACCTACAGCTAATCAACATGACAGAGTTTAGACTTGCCCTAGAAACAACACACACACACACATCTGTGTTCTCACACACATGCTCACAAGCTAAGTGAGATAACCGTCACCCTCAGTTTAGAGGCATGCTCTTACACAACATAAAGTATAATGTGTCCCGATTATGTGTAGACCTATGTATGTAAAACAAGTTTGAATCTTAAAAATCACCTCAGCCCACTCACATCCTCTATATCTTCATTGGAAAATCACTGAACCCTGAATCAAATTTGGCAGCAGCTGGACTCCCTTTCTCTGGTTTTGTGAAGACAAATGAACAGCAATGAATCTTGATCATTTTCTACCTCTGTCTGTGCATAAACACCTCAAAGGCCGCAGAAGGCAGAGCCTCTGTTGGTTCGATGATTGTGTGGAGCATGAAGAACATGGACATTTGAATAGTTGCGACCCTTGGTAACAAAGACAAAGTGTGCCCCGAGACAGGAGAACGAATGTCACTTAAATATGAGTTAACAAAAGGTCACTTAACAAGCAGCCAGAATAAAACAAAACCCAGGGCATCATGCAGCGTTTTTAGAACATCGTGTTTATTTTGAAGAATCACAGTCAAGTAGCTGTGACATATTGCTTTTTTTAGCGTTTAAATGTGTTGAGAGGGAGCCAGCCTATATCGATGTTGTAAATCAATATTGCTGGAGAGGGGAGCTAATGCTGTGGTATCAAGTGTTCCATTCAAAACTTACACATTTTAACAGGCAACGTGCTGAGCAACAGCGACACACCACCTCACAGAATGTTGGGCTATTATGCATTGTATAAATAGTTTTTAAATGTGCAAGTTTTGGGGCAATCTTTCTAGAGAAGTCATATCTGACTGTCTATTCAAAGGCAAATCAAGGCGATGAAGCTGAGGACAAAATCCCTTCTTTGCTACTCATCTTGATCATTTGATGTTTGTCTTTAAAATCCAAGAGGACCAAATTTAGCTTTGTCTCCCTAATTTACATGCAATTTATAACTTTTTGCAAAAAAAGTTATTTTGTAATTTCAAAGTTGAGGGTTAGATTACAGACACACATAAGAAAAAGAAAATGCTTTGCTTAAACGCTGACAGTTTGGCCAAATGCTGCAACTCGGCGTCTGCTGACAGGCTTGTGATCGAGACTGAATAGTGAGCAGTGAGAGCAAATAAGGACTACTCCATATTCAGTATGTGTGCTTGTATGCATGCATGCATCAGCCTGGGTGTGCATGTAAGTGCTTAAGTGTGTGTGTGTGTGTGTGTGTGTGTGTGTAAGAGCTTAAGTGTGTGTTTGTGGGTGTGTGAATGTGTAGAGGGGGTTAAGCAGTGGGGTATTCTCGCCTCTGGTCAGAGGTGGAATTAATTTTAGCTGGCAGTCCCACGCTGCGGTCATTTGGTTTAAAGGGAGGTGTTATTATCCTGATTTGGCCGTAACGGCTGGGGATGGGATACCCAACTGGCAGCTAGACACTCTCCTTTAAAGACAAAGGGGCTGGAGACCGTGTGTTCTTTTATGACTGAGGAATAAATAAAAGAGTGGAAAAACCAGCTAGACAGGAGTATCTAACAAAACTGTATCTGTCTATCTGTAAAAACTGATCACAGAAATCCAACACACCTTAGTTTAATGTCCATAAGCATTTTGTTTTAATGAGTTGGAAGGAATATGAAAATTAAAATGTTGTGGTTTGGCAGGGGACCTTTTGAAAGATGTAACTGCTGTGTTGCAGTTAGCAAATCTTCTATACGATCTGTTTTGCAGTAAATTGCAGATGACACTGCAGAAGTAATGTAGGATTAATGGATGGAAACAAGGTACATCAATAATTGCAATCAGATACTAAGCAAATTGTGATTAAGCATGTGTATGTGGGTCACCAAGTGTTGAATAAAATGCAGCCGAACTGAAGAGTTCACACATATAACAGTATTTTAGCCACATAGATGGACACACACATGCGTGCATAGACACACACACACACATACACGATGTACTTACTATAATCAGAGATGGTGGTTATAAAGTAATTGTATTGTATATTCTTCAGAATGAGCCTAAGCTCCTACTTTATTAAATCAAAGATCGATCTTATGACAGAAATACCCAAATGACCACATACCCCATTTTAAATACCAGCCATCTGCCAAGGAGGGCCTTTTCAGCGGGCCAATCATTTGCATAACCAAAAGATGATTATTTTTCCCCTATGAAAGTTGAAATGACTGAATAATTATAATGTAGTGGATTAGAATGAGGGGAAAAAAACATGCCTTGATGTCAGAGAAGATTGCTGAGTAGTCACTATAATCGCTGCTTAGGTTTTTAATCAGAGTGAAATATGGGCCATAAATTATTGCCTTTCATGCAAACTTGTGTTTTTGCACCGGCGCATCACAAATCTAATTTTTCAGCGTTTTTAAGAGGCTTAAAAGACAGTTATTTCTGTTCAGGAACTCTGAATTAAAAGTCGTTCGGGTATACTTTCACTCATGGGGATTATGCTCCATACTGTAAGGTTTTTCTCAGAATTACATGATAAACTTGAAATAACCTGCTCTCGCTGCAGTACAAATGCTTGTGTTTCATACATGCCAGCCAACTGAGATACAAACATAAAGAACATGACATGGACCTTCAGCTTGCAGCACACATTGTGTAATACCTGGAAACCTTCATCTTAATATCCTAAAGGAGCGTGCTTTGCTGGACTGAACGCATTGCATCATGCTGGAATCTACAACTCCAAAAAGTATGTGCTGTTAAATCTTACAGCTGATGTACGGTACTGTACAGCGGTGTAGTGCAAAAAAGAAGAACTCATACATTTATTTAAAACACCTTTCAGCCAGAAAGTGAAAGATAGTTTTAATATTACAAAACACCTCGGGATTCAGCTGCTAAGATAAGATGCTTTGAGGCTGGAAAAGAAAAACGGCACACATACGCACAATGGGTTTATCTATGAGCTCCAGTCTTGCTGCTCACACGCTAAACACAGCAAAGTCTATGATGCCTGCGCACCCCTTATCCTTAACAAAGCAGCAAAGCCAATCCATTGTGCCGGATCCATCTGTAACAAATTCATACATCCATATCGACACACCAGGAAACAAGACACCCAAGGAGAGAGGGATAGGGGATGGAGAGATAGATGGAGGGATATACTTCTCCTTCTCTTTTTGTTTCGTTTGAGGGTATTAGTAATCAGAGTCCCCCCCTTAGTCTTTACAGCTACAAATTGCTTTGCCACCTCTTCCCCCAGCAGTCTGTCCTGCCAAATCCGCCCATGATGTATCATTATCACAACTTTGGGTGGAAATCCATAGAATCAATAGGTTTGTCAGGGAAACTCACGCCTGGGATTGCTTACATGCTGTGAGGCTTGTTCATGTAGTAGTCAGGCCTATCCAGCCACAGGCAATAGCAGAATGACGAACATATAGGTATGTGCAGGACGCACATGAATGCACATGTGCACACAGATATGCACGGACGCACAGGCCATCACGCACATATGCGAATAACAAACAAATACACAGCATTAGTAGCACTAGGACATAACCGATGTATCTGTCTATCTGTTTGTCTATATATCTGTCTGTCTCTGTCTAGCCTGTCTTCCTGTCTGCCCTTATCTTTCCCTATCTGTCTCTGTTTTACTTCATTAGTCGAGCTGGTCAGCAGGAGCTGGACGGACGTCTCTTCCCATGTAATTACTGTCCGGTAAACAGGTCAGAAGGGTAGAGTCCAGCCACAGCTGCTGCAGCTTTCAGTAGCTCACACACATATACACACATGCGCACGCACACCCGCGCGCACAGCCGCACACACAGGCTGTGGGTCCTG
Source organism: Larimichthys crocea (assembly GCF_000972845.2). Classification (NCBI taxonomy): domain Eukaryota; kingdom Metazoa; phylum Chordata; class Actinopteri; family Sciaenidae; genus Larimichthys; species Larimichthys crocea. Next base: position 13,905,040 of record NC_040033.1, on the reverse strand, counting down.
AGCTTTCAGAGTGGTATTGATTGGTTGGGCTGTGACATCTCCTAAGCCATGTCACCCCTGTGAAAGAAGCCTCCAAATTGACCAATAATAAAGTGGTGGAAGTTGTAGTGGCACTCTCCTGGGAGCTGTCCGTGTGGACTGTGTCACTATGTGTATATGTGCGTGTGTGTGTGTGTGTGTGTGTGTGTGTGGGTGGGTGGGTGACGCATGTGTCTGTGTATGTATATGATTGTGTGTGTAGTGGATATGTGTGTGCCCTTTTTATTTGCTGTTCCCAACACCATAGTGGCTGTCCCTGATTGAACATATTTATTTCTTATTGTATGTCTGTTTTTCATTTACATTATTATTAAAAAAAGCTAGAAAGTCATGATAGAAAACAGAAAATTGTATGTCGTACTACACTGATATGTCATCAATGCACTGTATGGTATATTTTATATACAATAAACTCTGAACTCTAGGTATGTGTTCACACTAACTAGATATAATGTTAGCCTGTTTTTGTTTCTTTCTTTTTGTAAGGTCAGTAAACACTTCACTGTCCGTATGAATAGTTACTGAATGTGGTGGCAGCAGTGTTTCAATACTGATATTTCAGTTGATATGGGGAACTGTGCAAGAAATCTGCTGATGTGATTATGGCCACGAACTCTACTCTCGCCAGAGTTTCATTTAATTTATGCACAAGGGTAAGAATCAAAAGTGTTTCCTTTTGGTCTCTAATTTAACCATTCATTTTAAGCATGTCATTATTGCACTTGCAAGTGCCCAAGCGGCTACAGCAGTGTGCAGTATTATGCAAATGTCCTCGGCTATACTCTTAAAAGCATATGTGGAAAAAGTGCACATTTAAACTAAATGGAGCTTTCGCTTGATTGTGTGGCATATGCATTTCAGTTTAAATGTGAGTACATTAAAACGGAAATAGCCCTCAATGTCTATTACGTGAGGAAACATCAGCCTTGTTTCAGAGTCTCCAACTTGCTGCTTGACCCTTTACATTTTTATTCTCCGTGCAACTTGTGTTATGAATCATTCGTTTTAGCTATTAAAGTGAGCAAATGTAGCTGTTGGAGAAGAGGATAGTATCCCCTCTCACCCCTACCTAAATAGGTATGATAATGTGTCTCTCTTATGGTCAGACACGATGATTGCAGCTTCACATTGTTGACATTTTTCACTACAACACATGCTTTTGAGACCCTTCATTTACTGAGTCATGAATCTTCACTTTAAGAGTAAGATCAACCTTCCTGTTTGTGTGTGTGTGTGTGTGTGTGTGTGTGTGTGGTGGTTAGCGTTCCAGCACCAACCTCATTATAGCAGCGCTTTATGCACAAAGACTGTGGGGTCACATTGATTTGACTCCCTGGAGTATTAGCATGGGATTACAGCAGTCAACAGGCCTTCATTGATGTGTGTATGTATATGTGTGCGTGTGTGAGGGAGCGAGTGAGTAAGAGAGATGAGAGAGATGAACTAAGGGTAATTAGTCCATAGAATAGTCCGACATGCTGCGTCTGTGCCATGTGTGTGTTTTGAGTGTGTGTTTCTGTGCGTGTGAGTGAGAGGGCGAGTGTATTTGCGCGCCCTCATTAATTCTTTGTACTAATACAACCACCACCCTGCTTGAAGTGGTAGACTCTTTGAGAGCTTCTCATCTTTATGATTTAACACTTTGATCTGAGAGCAGGATTGTGTGTGGGCGGGGGGGATGTTGGTTAATGTTAGTGCCTGTGTGTGTCCCTTTGTATTAACTTGTGTATTAGTGTACTCGTGTTCAACAACTGTGAATGAATATGTCTCTGTGTGTGTTACATCTCCACCTGTGTGTCCATGTGAGTGTTACCGTCAGAAACAAACATCCAACAATTCACAATCAGCTTGTGCACGCGTGCATGTGTGTATAATGACAGCTATTTCAAACACTTGGTGGATTACTCATCATCACAATTTGCATAACTTTGAAGTATTCATAGCATTAGCGAGGCAATTACAATAATTAACATGGGAATCCATGTCAATGGGCCACAGCCACGAGGCAAGTGCAATTACAGCTATGCTAATTAGGGTTTGATTAAGCTTTTAAAGAACAATCAGCTTATTTAACTGAACATTTTCAAGAGGCTGTAGAGACATCCAACACCCCCCGACACTCACCCACACACACTCCTGCTTCGAGTACTCTTACACGCCCGCCTGATAGTTTGAAACATGCACATGTACAAGTACACACATATGCATATGCGCACAGAAACACACATGCGTGCATAAATATGTAGAAGCACCAGGTGTGCGAGGTGGTGGATGCACACACAACTCCCTGTCCCTGTTCTGTCTACATACACAGACAGGCTTCGCACACACATACAAATCCATGCCCTCATGCACACACACACACATGACTGCACACTCACTGTCTCCCTCCCTCCCTTCCTCCCTCCTCCTCCTCCTCCTCCTCCTTTTGTTTTGTCCGCCAGTCGTTCTTTCCAGACAAGAAGACAGGATGTTTTTTTTTTTTTCATTGAACAAGAACAATTTGCTGTCTGATGTTGGAAGCCTCATTGTAGTGACGGGGCCTAAATTAAAGTGTGGGCTTATTAAAGCCGGTGTGTGTGTGTGTGTGTATATATGTGTGTGTGCATGTGCTCCTGACACTGATCCGCCCAATAAACTCACTGTCCGTGACTAAGAGTACGCTCGCAGCAAGACAGACACAATTGCCTGTTAAGTCAGTGTTGCTTTTATTGGGCCTCCCTGAACAATGCGTTGATGTGTGTCACAGCTCAAAGCAACATCAAGACATGCTGAGATTATTTTAATGAATTACGGTGCCCTCCTCTTTGCTGTTAGGGCATTTTTTTGATTGGTGATCAATACACACCTTTTGCACCTTTATAGATATGTTTTGTGTTGCCAGGTCCTCTGTATGTCTCTATTTTGCCTCTAAATTAGATTTTTCACAGCTGGGTGAAACATTGTTTTCGAAGAATTTAAAAAAACCAAACCTGAATGCAAAAGTGATTCTGGTTTATTTTCTTCACTTCTTATCCAATAATTGTTGACACTGGAAGGATTTTAATGACGTTTAGCTAACCGTTTAATTCAATTCCAGCCTTGAAGGAGAACAGTACACCTCCTCACTGCATAGTGCCAGATACTGTCTTTTTCATCCAGTGCTCTCTAAAACTCAATCCTATTTGACCCAAGTCTGAGCAGAGGTCTCCAAACTTTTTTTCAGAGCACAAATGAGTAATTTAATCTTTTATCACGGAGCTGGGGCTCATTAAAATATATTGCTTCTTTTGTCCAGTGGGGACCTGCCAAAACAGACCCCTGACCTATTTTCTGGTCCAAACTTGTAGTCATAGCCAACTCTTTTCAATGGCATCTTATAAGAGGAATTTATTTTTTTTCTGTTTTGGGATATTCTATTGTCACAATTACAATGGAACTAAATCAAAGCAGGAAAAAAGTGACTGATGGAGTCTGTCTCATGGTGTGAGTCCATGTGGGCCAGCTAGTCGATGAATGTCACTCACTGCTATGTCAGGTCACCATAGAGCAAGAAAAGAGGTGCCTTGGAAAGTCCATAATAACCACTGACAAGAGGAGTGCTGTTTATTTGTTATGACACACACGGACAAACACACACGCACCATACCTGTACATCCACGGTTCATACACACTCACGCACACACGCTCGCACACTAAGTACCTTCATTCAGCTTATCCATCTCTACTCCCAAGCTGCCTTTTGAGATCAGTTTGGAGAGACTGCACGTGTGTGTATTTGTGAGGTACGTATGTGTGTGTACATACTGTATTTTCATATGTGTGTGTGTGTGGCTGTGCGGTTGTACAGCTATCATCATTACCCTAGTCAATACCCACATGTCCACGTATTGATCACTCTATCGATGAGCAATGAGGTATCTCAGGCTGCGGAGAGCCTTGTGGATCTGTTTAGACTTTTACTGAGACCACACAGTGAGACCAGCTCAAGTTCAGCTAAAGATCACCTCCAGGGCAAGATTATTGGCTCTTAGAAGGCTTTACAGACAGCATTAAATGCACATCTGATTACAGTAGATCAAATAAAAATGCATGTTATTGTATGTGTGTGTTTTTACTTGTCTCAAAAGAAAATCTTTTTTTTTTTTTTTCCAACATCTACTTGTTAATCTTGAGATGTAATGTTTGTGAGTTAGACGGTTTAATCTTCCTCTACAGGCAAACTGATCCAAGTAGTGCAGTGGAAAGTGTAAATTATAAACTACACTTGTATGCATTCATTATAAAACCACCATGTCTATCTTGAACATTAATCTTTTGTTTTTCCATCATCTTCATTGATTAACACTCTGCAGTCAGAGACAGTAAGTTTAAATTTGTACATTTTGTTAACTAACAAAGGATGGCATTTTACATAATTAGATGAATAATATCGAGATATATTGATGAAATAACAAAATATCCATTTTTAAATCACTGGTCTTTGGTGGCCACATTGACAAACCACAGGGAAAAGTAACAATGACTCATTATAACAAACAAATATGCTACATACAGCATATTAACAAGCGATCAGTTTTTACAGACATGTGCTGCTCTTTACATTTGTTTTGAAGGGCACCCTGGATTGGAGAAGTCTTATTTTATTTCAAGCCAGAGGTTCTTCATCTTTTTTCTGCCAAAATTGGAAGTTTATGCTCTCACCCAGAAAAGCAGGCTCATTAAAACATATTACTACTCTTGAGATGTGGAAACTCACCAGCAGCAGGACCACGGCCCATTTAACTCCCAAGCTCGAGTTCATGGAACCGATTGACAGTTTCTATGCATAATTAACATACTGAACATACTGTTTGATTCTGTTTAATATCGTCCTGCTAAGCATGATAATATAAGCTTTGTGATTATGTTTGGATGGTATATTTTCTGCTGTATGTCTCTTTGTGCATATATATTTTAAGGGCAACACACCCATTTATATTTATAATACAGCTTTATACACATTTTGCTTATTAATTAATGAATAAAAAAATAATTTTCAGTTGCTAGTTCCTACCTCCCTCTTTAAACAAAATATAGATTTTAAAAAAATATAAAATCAAAACAACTTGTGAAACCCAATTTAACTTTTTCACGGATTACAAAAAAATACAGTTGTTAATTGGTCATGCAGAATCACATGAACTCACTTTTACATTTTAAACATTTAGTCAACAAGCAATAATTAATGTGGTAGAATCTGTTTGAATCCAGAATCACAAGCAAACAATAGTGAGGTGTGCAAAGGTCAGAGCCTTTTAAAACAAAGTAAGATTATAACAGGTGCAGGTGTGAGAATGGGAGGAGGGTGTGAAATTTTACGCAGTTGGAGGGGAAGATAGTTGGTTTCCGAAAATTCTTTCAATTCTGTGAGACTAAAATGTGCTCATAATTGCAACAAGCAAATCTACACAGCACCTAATGGTGGTTGTCTATTAAAGATGATGAGTGAGTCCATTCATGGGGGGCAGGCTATGATGGAAAGATGTACTGCTGAGATTTTAAATAGCCAAAATTGCTATTTATTTACTATCTGCAGGTGGAAATAGTGATTTGTTTTCTTTTACCTTTTGATGTTTATTATACGGGAAATGTTATGCGGGATGATAGATTGTGCATTTATATGAAGTCATCTACTTCTAATCCAAACACATTGACATGCATATGTATGATTACATTTTACTCAAAGTAACACTTGTATTCAGTACATTTTATTCAGTTTGCTGCGGCAAATGCAATATAGACCCTGCAAGCACACCAGAGTTGTGCTTTTTCTGAGCAGTTTACACAGAATTATGTGATGTGTGAATGTTAACAACACATCATAGAGTACATTTCCATGACAGCATTGTAGCATTAATGTGTGTCAACATAGTCAGTTTGTCTGAGCATAAAAAAAAAATAAAAATAAAAAAATAATAAAAAGCCTGCAGGCCTTTTTCTCCCTCTCCGGCTTTCAATTTCTGACCCCCCCTCCCCATCCTCTTTACCATCACTCTCCCTTCTCCACCCCTGCCCAGGCCCCTCCTCCTCCTTCATCCCCCCAGGGTGTCCTGAGACCCTTCATTACTGTCGCCATGGTAACACCTCAACCATTTGACAGTGGTCCTGGACACTCATCCCCACCCACCCATTTTTTTTTTTTTTTTCCTGACTCCTTCTTTCCTTCTGTCCTTGTCTTCCACCCCTCTTTTCTCTTCAGCCCCTTCAACCCAACATCCCCTCCTCTCCCCTCCCTTCCTCTTCTCCCACCATCCCAAACTCCCTCCTCCTCAAAACATGGCTTCCGGACAAAAATCACCAAATCACAGCGGCAAGTGGGGCATATGATGATGGGACGACCCCCTGAGGTTTTTTCTCTCTCCCCAACCACTCCTTAAATGACTGGAGCAATCATAACGTCCTAACACTTTGAAGTCAAGTCCCAATTCCACTCTTTTTACTTTCTCCATCTGTCCGTCCGCCCGTCTGTCTGTCTCCCCTTTTTCTTACACGCTTTCCTCAAGATTCAAATTGGCAGACATGAGGTCCTATATTGGCATGACAGAGGGATGTCGTGCCGACTATTTCTGAACCAAATCAGTGGGCATCCAATTAAACATGGGAATATTGATCTCATGCCTCATTTCTGAGGATTAGTCTTCCCTTTGAAACATGCTCTGTTTGAAACACGGCCCTGATGAAAACACACACACACACACACACACACACACACACACACACACATAATATACACGCTGAGAGACATGAGCGCTGTTGGCTGTCAGCCCTCCAGGTGTGACATGCTGATCGCTTGTCATTACGGCTCGCCTTCACATTGGCGACAGTTGATGATGTCAGTGTGAGATTTAAGGCCACCCCTGTTGCTGCTGCGATGCCAAGCGATGCCAAGACACACACACATGCACACACCTCTACGAACACGCACGCACACACACACACACACACACACACACACAAATATATACACACAGGGGCAGATCAGTTCTCCCTGGCCACCTCTGTGCTCTGTAGCAATGTTTTAATCATGATCGGGTTTGTTTGTAATTATAAACACTCTGAGACGCCCATATCAAAGAGCTTCATAGAATTCAGGCCTATGGGTATCCTTGGTTGCTTTTGAAAAGTGCACGCTGCCCCTCCTCACCCAGACACACACACTAACAAACACACACTCACACCCTTCACTTCAAAAGCAGGCCCTTCTTTTGGAGATGTCTGCACGGCTTTTGCATACACCTTAAAGGCCTTTTGCCCAGAGCCCCAAGGTCAGCTCAAGTTGTTTGTGCATGTCGTGTCGAGCTGTCCCCTGGGCTCATCTGCTTCAGAGGCCAGGCCCCGCTCTTTTACACCGCAAGTGTCCCATCCTTCAAAGTCAACCCCCAACATCTGAGAGAAACACGACTTTGAGAGCTAAACTTGCAATCAGCAGGAATTAATTGAATAACTTTTAATTTAAAAGAAAAGCAAAGGCTGTATGATCTGAGTGGAAAGTTGGCAACTTATAGGTTAAGTGACGTTTCACAGTGATATCTTGAAGTGGAGCCCTATTACCAGCCAACATAATCTTTAATCCTGCTGTTTACAGTACTGACTCCCTAAGAGATAGAGGAACATGCAGTCCACTATAATAATGACGATATTCTGTGGTTTATCCTGATCCCTGTCATTATCAAACTCATCAGCTGAATGTCAAGCTAAATTTAACATTTTGATGTGAAGATGCAGTTATTTAATCTTCACTCCAAATAATAAAGTAAAAATAACCTAAATCCTTTTCTAACCTGACCTAACAATTATATTCATATGCTCATGCTGACACTGAAGGTCAAACGTCATCAAATCAAGACAAATGAAACCAAATGCATCTTCAAATTAAAGTGGTGTCTTATCTATTTTTCATATCCGTTCATTAAATCTTATGTTTTATGGTACCTAAAATACAGAAATAAACAATCACTAATTGTATATGCTTTAAAAAAAAATTATTTAATAATTAATACATATCTTTTATTAGACTTAGTAACATCAATTTACCCAAGACTGTAATTGTTTAGAATCTTTGCCTTACCTTTAGAATAGTGGCTGTTTTGTGTAGTAACTACAGCCTGAGGTGAAGCTGAAAACAAAAGAGATGCTAAAAATGAATGTTTGACCGGGATAAGGAAATATTGATTCAGAATTTATTCTGGAATCAAGATTCCAAGAGAAAAAAATGTGTAAAGTTTATTGAAGTTTGCAGTGTTCATGTTATGAACATTTCATAAAACCGGGCTGCTGTCGGCCATTTTATAAAAGTTTCACTGAAAATGTTATTGACATAAAATGGATAATGTGCTTATGTGTTCGTGCGTAGATTATGCAACACAGGACTGATCACGGGCAGGTTATAATGAGTGTGGTGCAGCGGGGGTGGGCGTTCAACAGCAATGAAATTATTGACTTTGGCATAACCTACACAAAAGCTTTGTGTTTTGTACTGAGGCAAGTTGTTTACTTATTTGCTGATTAGTTTTATTATTCTTACTTACATGAAGAGAAAATAGTTCCTATTGAAGGGCCCCAAAGATATGAACTGTTTGACCAATGAGTTTAAATAAAACATTTGGTGAGGCCCCTGGTTCAAGTTTAAGACCCACATCTAACTTCAGCATGAATTATAAAACCGATGTCTTTGAAAACGACCTTGTACTTTCACTTTACTTTTTTCCCACTCTCTGTAAAGACCATGAAATGAAAGAAATATGTGTTGTTGTTGGGGCAAAGGAGTGCATGGTGTCTCCAGAGTCATTTTCATTCACAGATAAACACACGGCAGCATCGGTAAACAAGATTCACGGGGAAAGAGTGAGACACATTTGATAGTCATAAAGGATTTTTTCCCCTCAACGAGCAGAGATCAAATAAACTCTGTGTGTCTGAGGTGCCGCGTAGCCTCAAGCAGTGAAGCATAAATTTAGAACAAATCTTGTTTCTCTTACAAGGGTATTACTTTAATTTCTATGCTTGGGTGAAAAAAGGTAAATGTGGGGGGCAAATTATGAAAAAAAAAACAAACAAACTAAAAAAAAAAAAAAAAAAACATGCACAGGAATATAACATGTCTTCTATGTAACCTTTTATACATTTATACATCAGAAAATAGTCCGTATCCTAGTTCAAGTTGTCACCTCATATACCACCTGACCCCGTAGCTCCCTTCTAAAATCAGTTTTGTTTCAAAATGAAAAAGCAATTTTCCTTGGGTTTATAATCTTCAGTAATAGACAACCATCATTTTTAATCTTTAGATGCATTTTAAATCCAAGCTGTAATGTCTTAACTCTCCGCCAAGGTCAAATATCTTAGCAAATAAGGCTTAAGCTTTGTTTTATATGAAAGAATTACATGATTAATACCAAAGAATTAATCACGTACTCTTCAGATCTCCCAGATTGGGTTTGTGCTAAAGGATTATGCTGTCCTACTTTTTCACATGGCATAAATTGACATGGACGTTTGTTTGGCAAACTACTGCTAAATACATTATTTTTAACTCTTTAGTTGCACAGAGAGCCTTGATTGCAGGCTCCAGCATTCAGAGATATTGCATTCCTTGTTCTTGAATCGTTCAGGAAAAATCTTTATCCTTTATTAATTCACAGTCCGTGCTGCACAATTCAAATCATTTCAACTATGTCACGGTGAAGTTCAGGCTTCCACAAAAGGGTTTTAAACATATATACAGTTCAAAAGAAATACAAAAGTCATGAAGTTGAATCAACCAAGCTATGTGAGTTTTCTCTTGCTGTTTTGTGTGCAGTGTAACACAGAAATGTCATGTTGCTTAGTTAAAAAGAAACCTTTTTACTTAAGTATGCAAAGAATGTCCATCTTTGTGATAGAAATATGAGACAGGACATTTGCATTGACAGGAGAACAAATCCTATCCTGTTGATAGTTAACTGAGAGGCTGTCAATGTGACTTTTAAAAGGAAATGAACACACTGAACACGTCATATGACATTCTGGTTTATAACTCTTAGAATACAATGACACTTGACTTAACAGTCTTTGAGTCCACTAAGTCACCTTGTCATTCTCTCGGCTGCCTTGAGTACAGCTCTGTGAAAGAGCTGTTCCTGGTCACAAATACTGATTTGGCATCCGAGACTATAATGTTTTCCATTTTCCTTTTAAGTGTTGCCAGTAGATGAAACTTTAGCAGCCATTCCCTCTACAGAATCAGTCATCGTCTGATTCTCCAAACCCAAATCATCAGCTGCCACCTCATGTTTCTGTATTTACGACCACCCAGGAGGGCATCTCTTATTAATGCACACTTTTATAAACTGGACAGCAGTTTCACTCCTCAGCCCCCTCCTGGTCGTCCAAACAAACCGTGATTTATAATTCACATGATTTATGATCTATCACAGTGGCGAAGTACCGCCGTCTACTCAACCATTCGTTTATACATGCACCCACTACAGATAAAGTAAAACTAGATGTAGATGCATTGGATGATTTCATTCAAAACCTGCTCATGTGTTTATTATGCACAATAAATCTAAAACCACTTGGAGTGTCAAAGCAATCTGTTGCCTCTGCTGCACTTTTATTGCGGGGCAAAATGATAAGTTGCTTTGTAAATTGCAGGGATAGCGACACATGCATATTAATGGCGGATTTTGGATGTCCCTACATTTTGACCAATGCAAAATGAATAATTGCTAAATCTTTTTGTGGCAATACTTGTATCACGGTTAGGCTGTGGATACTTAACTTTAGGCAAAGAAATACACAGATATATCTGACGCAATGCATAACAGCGAGGTTTAGTTTTTATGTATTTATGCGTACATGACATGCAGCTTTTGTCACTTTTTTTTTTTTTCTCATATCCGATAAAAGTCCTATCATACAGCAAAAATGGTTATACACCTACATTTTTTTTTCTAGGCATCTTCTTTTGAAACGTAAAACTGTGACTTATTTTACATTTTTATGAAACATCTGAAATGAGTTTTATGAAGTTGCCTTGAGTGTATGTGATTATCATATGAAAGGTTATGTTTGACCCTTGCAAGTCAGTTGCATTTAGCATCCATTTTGACTCACTCTCCCCTTTTGTTCTGGATTACCTTGGATATCACCTGGCTGTGACTGTGAGTTTAATGAATGCTGATGTCTCTATACGTGACGGGTATTACACAATAAAAATGTTTCAGTAAAAACCCACTATGTGGGGTAATTGGTTCTGTTTAAAAATGCATCAGGTTCAGCGTGGCAGCGCAGACACACGAGCATGCACATAGGCAGACACACGCATCCACACAGTTGCGTGCCAGGCGCTTTCTGATCTGACCCGTCAAAACTCATTAAGGCTTAAAACATATTTCCAACTGACACCCGAAGTCTCCATTAGAAAACCGCCAATTACCGCTGAAAGATATCCCCCCACCTGCATGCTTCATTTGCATATGATTGGAGCGATCAGTTAAAATGAGAGCATTTTGGCGCTGCTCAAAAATTCACAGTACGCCGCCAGATCAAGGGAGGGGGGTGGTGGTGGTGGGGGGGCATAGTAATGTGAAGTCAGCGCTTTAACTGCAGGTTTAAAAGTTGCTTGGACTGCGGGGGTGAGAGTGGGGTTACGTACTCAAAATCATGGTTATAGATATAAGTTGGACGGCAGTGGCCCCATCTTTGCGCAGCTCTCAGCATTAGACTGTTTTGCCAGCGCAGAGTGGATCTAAACATCTCTCATTTAAATACATTTGAATACAAGGACGAGAAATAATAGGCACTGAACATGTTGCTCTATTGTCGTGGGAGTAAAGAGTGCAAGCAGTGCAGTTTTTGCGCAATTATGAGTGTTTTAATGGCAAAGTTGTGCTCAGATTATTTTAGGCATGGTTTAGGAACATGTGTGTATATGTGTGTGTGTGTGTGTGTGAAACAGAGAGAGCAGGAGAGAGAGGGAGATTGAGGGCCTTTGCATCACAGTTTTCAAGAAAAACAGCACTTATACCCATTACAATCAAGATCATTCATGTTCAGCCTTTCCTTTCTGTGTCTCTGTCTCTCTCTCTCCTCTTTATTCTTTTGTCTCTGTCTGTCAGTCTGATTGTCTGACCATTACCGCCTTGATAAAGTTGTCTGGAGATGAGAAGTCAAGTCTTCAATCAGTGCAGAAGTAGGCCAATAGATGTGAATCTAAGCATATGTCAATCAGAGACATAATCACCAAGCCTCTGGCCGAGGTGGGAACTGTAACAGTGGACCTTATGCATGCACAAACACACACCGAGGCACAAAGATTCATCTATTCATATATATGCATTCACATGCACAAAAGCAAGCACGGACATGCACACAGTCAGTGTCAGTTAGGGTCAGAGAGCTTGATGGATTTCTGATTACTTTGTTTGTCTGTATATGGTAAAAAGTTAGTTTCAGCACACTAACTATGACATGACCGCCATTGTTGCAACTAGAGTGAAGTCACATTTGACAGCTACAACTTTTTTAAATGGAATATAATATCCAGGACAGTATGCAGCAGAAAGGTACATACCAAAGAACACAGTGTACATTACCCCAGCTGAGTCCTTCTGCTCACACATTAGGCTTTCATGGGAAAAGTTTCAAGAGCAGATGTCATATCTTTCGAAATGGCAGATATGAATGGAAAACCATTTCATAACACACACAACAACAAAAAAAAGTGTGATTTCCAAGGACTGTGCCAGCAGCTGCCATGTGATGGGTCAAAGTGTCCCTGAGCAGGACTCAAATGTACCAGCACACTCAGTGTGAATCACGAACACTGTTAAAAAATGCCCGCAAACACAAGGTAAATAACGTGTTTATTGTTTCTGGCTTAGATTTGACTTTACTGAAGAAAAGATAACACTCATGATGATGACATCAAGGCAAATTCAGGCGCATGGCCACTCACAGATCTATATCTGCCTATTGCTATATTAATTTAAAAAAAGAAATCTATATGGGTATCATGTTGTGCAGCCTAGGCTTAAATTGGATGAGGTTGTCAGACAAGGTTGCTAAATGTGAGAAAATTAAAATGTAAATATAATAGGTTGAGATAATGTGAATTGGGTTATTACCCTCCTGTTGGGGAAAAAAAAAAAAAAAAAAGTGGTGATGACATTGATTGTAAGGTGTGACACATTTTCTTTATATGCAACAGACAGTAATGACCGGGCTGATGGCAGGACGATCATTATCACCATAATCATCATTGGTATAATCAGTACTGTTTTCAGTGGGAGATTGCTTTGAGCCTCCTATTGGTTGTTCAAAGTGTGATAGGGAGATGGAGGGACACACATACACACAGTTGTGCACACACATATACACACGCAGATAAACCCAGCCGCTCTAAACGAGGCTCTTCATTGTTTCCCATGTGATTAAAACCGAGTGCCGTTGAGTCTCTTATATTGTCATCAGCCTGCTTTTGTGATGTGTGCTGTACGTGTGTGCTGTGTGTATGATTGTGTGTGTGTGTGTGTGTTTGCTCTCCCTGCAGTGGCCCTGCTCTAAATGAATGTCAGCTTGCCTTAGTGCAAGCATGGGCCCCAATGCGGCCGATCGATACTTCATTAGGCCTGGATTGTCTTGTGTCCATGCAACCTTGAAGCTGTTCCTTAATTACCCCAGCCTTAAGGCCCTGGACGGTGCTACAGACCACGCTACACTGAGGATGGCCAGACCCGACAAAGCAACGACCCCCCCCTCCAACCACACACACACACACACACCTCACACCCCCTGTTTTCCTGCATCAGATGCAAAAATGCACACGTATATACACGCATAGGAACATATACAGGACACATGAATGCACCCAAGTCTATAGTCTATAGTTCTCTCTCACACACACACACACACACACACACACAGATACATAGTACCTTGAGGCTACAGTGGAAGGAGGGGTTTGATAGGCCAAGGAGGGGGAATGAGGCGGGGGACAAGGGAGGGGGGCAGGCAGAAGATACTATAGAAGAGAAAGGGTGAATTGAGGGCAATGAGGGAGACACAGAGACAACCAGCAGGAGAAGGAGGTGTTTGAGTGAATTTTCAAAGTGTATTCCTGATAATTACTGCAATGTTCCATTGGGGCAGGATGGCAGAATATGTTGGATTTTTTTTTCCCTGACTCAGTCGCCACATGTCAACATTTCTTTCATTTTTACGATTTCATTAAAAATTGCCTGCATAAATGAAATACTTTTTTAAATAAATAACTATTTGATTGCAATGTTTATAGTTCCACTTGCATTAGTAACATCTTTGTCATGATCAGACTGCACACAAGATAAAATACCGAAATGTCATCAGGCTTGACATTTTGACCGTGCATATGTGTGTGTGTATGTATTTATATGAAATGTGTAGGGCTGTGCTCCATGTCTGTGCGTGCGTGTGTGTGTGTGTGTGTGTGTGTGTGTGTGTGTTTCACTGAATGTCAGTCTAATCCTTTCCATTCACCAAGAACAGACATTTGTGGGAGGAGGGGGAAGAAGATGAAGAAGTGGGAGGAGAGAGGAAAAGATGATGTGGAGACAAGGAGGAGAAAACAAAACATTTAAATAAATCCAATCCCTTTCTTCTTGTGCGCTGAGTCAGAAATGGGTGAAATTTTTTACAAAGTTAGAAAGACTATTAGTAATATTGGGGAGAGACAGGGAGAGTAAAGGTGCATGAGAGAGAGGATGAAGAAAGATGAGAGACGGTAGAATGTGTTCAAATAGATCATTACAATGAAAAGAGAAAGGAAGGGAGAGACAGGCAGACAACGAAGGTGGTAAAAGAGGAGGAAGTTGAGGAGGAAGGGGCGCGAGAGAAAGGGTGAGATGTGGAAGAGGAGGCAGATGGGAGGGAGGGGGAGGGAGGAGGAGAGGGGTGCAGTCAAATGGCACTCATGACAAATGACATCCCCTGTCTCCCAGTCCCCTCTCCTCAGCACCATGATTTGTCATCTCCACTTCTGACATTTTTCATCGCACTATCAAATCACCCTGACAGAATGATATTTTCTAATTCTCCCAGCCTTGGAGCACGCCAAAAATAATGGCCTCCACATGCTATGCACACTCTTTCTCTGTTTCCCTACCTCTCTCTTTATTTTCCATCCTCTGTACCGCGTAAATATCTGGTTATTCTTGAATAATGAATATGCAGCATCGCAAATATATTGTAGGCAGGACTTGACTGGAAGCAATCTGCCTCTCCGAGTCATTTAAGCCATCTCATTTAAGAGGTGGCACATGTAAGTGTCATTTTCAAAAGGTATGCCGCTAAGTTTTTGGATTTGTTGTCTTGCATGTGAGATGGAACAGTAAATAAAAAGGGAAAATATTTTCTTTCTCCCCAGAAAAAAAAAGTTATTTTCTCTTAAAATGGAAGAAACTTACCAAGAATGTATTATTTACTGCACCCAGGTTGACTTATTTCTGGCATCAGTTTCAACTTTTACGGTCTATTTTCAGAAATACATCGAATGCATTGGGAAGTTGTTCTCTTTGCTTTGTTTGTTCAGCAGGTTTTGTGGTGGACATAGTGATAAATACCATGGTAATCCTATCTTTTTCAGTGCTAACAGAACTTAGATGAGTCCACACCTGCTGAGCCTTTGATATTCTAGTGTATCATCCTCCATTGTTTTATTGAATATTAATAAGGACAGTGTCATATCTGTCATGACCCACCTTTCCCATAATCCAGGTCATGGCACTGCAAATGAGTTTATGGGTAATTCCATCTCAGCAGGAGATCACTATCACTGTAGCCCAAAGGCATACAAAGAAATCGGGATCTCTTTAAGTCCTACCGTGACTGCTGGCTTTGGATCCTTTCTGATAACCAAACAATGTTTACCAATCAGCAACATGCAAATCGAGCAACGTCTTCAATTCTGTTCTTGAGGAGAATAAATGTCGAGGACAGAAAAACAATATGGCTTTCAAGTTGCCAGCCCATTATTTTACTTTATCATAATCCTTAAAATCATTTACATTGTCTTGAAAAAAGTTTTAGAACCTAAACCCTTTACTATATTTACTAAGGCATTAACAATGCATGGCTTAATAATAAAAAGATCTATTCATACATATGAATACAATAAATGTTAAAACTGCAGACAATAAAAGATCCTATCCTATCTTAATTATACATATATTTAGCTGCAGTTTATGGAAAATAGTGTCTTTCCTCCAAGAGATCTTTTGTTGTGTGACTGTTTCATTGTTGATTTCATTAACCGTAGTTTAAATAACAGCAACGGCACTTACAATCAACAAAGCATCGGCGAGTTAAAAGCTTCAGTACATAAACCTATGGCATCAAAGTGGGAAAAGAAGCATTGCACAGTTTAGAAATGTAACTCTCACCAAAATGGCATGTCCCCTGAAACGCATAAGAGCTCAGTTTCCTTTTTTCTCTCTTACTAAAAAAAGCAAAAACAAACAAAAAAGAGTGCATTTTACTTCTGTAGTGTTGTGAAATAAATAATGTATTAGAATTTAGAATTTAACCATCTTCACCATGACTGTGTGTCACACACTGTTTGTTTGTAAATGATTCAACTGTAATATATATATATCTCTATATATACACACTATATCTATATTAAAAATTTTATTATCTTAGTCATCAGTTGCGTATGCATGTGTCTCTGTGCTTGTGATAAGGTGACTCCTCTCACATGTGTTAGTGTGCCTGTGTGTCCCTGTACCAGTTTTACAACGTCTGGGGTAATTATGCATTATCCAACAAGGGATCAGTGTCTTGCTCTAAGCAGCACCCGGGTGTTGTTGTTTAATGTAATAAATGTCATGTATGCATGGCTTCACATGCGCTTCGTTAGCAGTTTAATGCTAACCGCTGAGCATCACCAGTGCCTCCCAGCTATGAGCCAACGTCTGCTAATGACACCAGCATTTAGCTCAAATCATCACGTGGAGAAGGATAAACAGTGTTCATCAGGCCTCACCACTAGCATGGGTGAAACTTTGTTCATTATGTGGAGCTATAACCGGCAAACTGGAAAGACTCACATGTCGTAGATGTGCTTTGGTTATCTTAGTCGCAATTAATTTCATCAATCGCTGTCAATCAATGTATTTCTGTTCGACTAACTAAATGATTCCAAGCAAAGTGATTCCAAACCAACAAAATTAGTCAGAAGAATTCATTGCTTGTCACATTTTGTCTTTGTCATACCACAATATATATCAGTCATATCTTGATCATTTCATTCCCCAGCCCTTATAATAATGTCCATATAATGAATGAAGCTTGTACGTTGTAAAGGGACAGCATGAGACTAAGAGATAGAAAGCAAACTGACTAAAAACAGCTTCAAACACATGTACTGTAAGTAAACTTTGATCTTCTACTTGATCCCTTCTGCTAATTTTACCAATTAATTTGGGAAAGTGTGGAAGTCAGTTTAGTCAAACAGAGCGTTTCATATAACAAGCAGGATTAACTAAAAAAAAATGTTATTAGTCTTAACTGCTTGGGGGAGTAGCTGCAATTAGAGGTTAATCAAAATCTAACACATGCTTGGGGAATTAGATTCACAGACTTGTTTTGTTATTTAGCAGCTTGGCATTGGCCTGCTGGACATCTATGCTTTACCCACGAGCACTTCTTTGTTTGCAAGAGGTCTCAGGGACCGCTTTATAAAGTTTAAACATTTAAAGTTAACTTGATTTTTTTTTTTTTCTTGTTAGTCAACCCTATGAATGTGCTGTTGTAATACAAAGTACTATGGCAGCAACACGCTGAAACTGAGAGAATATTAGAGCAATTTCAGCTCTGCCCGCTCCAAGATTGGGCCACAGTCAAAAGTAATACCAAAGCAGAAGAGATCAGTTTTCTATCATCTGAGAATTCTCTAAAGATGAAATAGGCCTCATAAATGAGTCTCAATGATAACTGATGTATGGTAAATGATAGAGAGAAGATAATATAGGAAATTGGGGGAATAGTGTCTGGAGACTGAATCAATTCATTTCTAAAGAGAGATCTACTGTGGCCCTTACTATTTTTCTCGAGGTACAGTCTGTGCTTTGCTGCAGATTTCATATTAACTCCCACATCATCATTTACACACATACAGCCCATATGGTCAAGCACATGTGCGCTTGCATTCAGACGTAAGCACGGACACACACACTAGCTAAGGAAATGGAAGAAAGGGAGAAGAGGGAACAGTTACCATAAAGAGGCCTTGCGATTATCTGCCGACACATCATAGGTTGAAAGTCTGCTCAAGAGCACATCAGCTGGTTACATGGCTGTTGGTGTGCTGGTCGCTTACCTATTTGTTCTTTGTAGGTTGCTCTTGATAAGACCGTCTGACTGGACCTGAGTGTAAAATGTTGGGGAGCAGTACAAGAGGGGAGCGAGAGATAAGTGGAAGAGAGGGAAGGATAGTGTGGATAGAAGTGGATAGAAAGGAAGGAGGTAAAGGAGACAGGAGAGGAGTGAGGAGGAGAGATTGATTTGGCCAGCCAGGAGATGACTGCTGATGAAGGCCTCTCATAGACAGATGGATGCAGCGTCGGGTCCCGGCTCCTATAAGCCCTCAGCCTAATCCACCTCAAATTTCCCTCTGATTGCTTCTAAATTGCCTTCTCCCATAGTTTCCTGCTGATTTCTCACCGTGAACTCCTTCCCTGCCTGCTTGCCTGCCTCTCTGAACAGGGAATGATGTCTTGCCCGGTGAGGTGCTTCCTTGGGTTTGACCGAAGAATGTGCTAAGAGAGCGATGGGAGAGGGTGTGAGGGGTGATGGCTCCTGTGCCCTTGTGTGTGACTGTGTGTGTGTGTGCGTGTGTGACTGTGAGTGTGTGTGTGTGTGTGTGTTGGTCCCCTCATAAAACCAGTCTCAGGTCTTGTCATTAAAATGCATTATCATCCCACTGTGTCAAGAGAGGAGACAAATAGTCTTCCTCTCAGCCTGCTATCTCTGTCTCATTCTTATTCTCTCTTTCATATACTCCCTGACTCCATCTCTTCAGGGGTGTGGAGAGATGGTGGTGGAGGGATGGAGAGACCTTTCTTTTTCTTTTCTCCATCTTTCTCTTTTTTAATTTCTTGCTTCTCTTCTTCCCTTTTTTTTACCTGCTTTAATTACACTGTTTCACCCCGTTTATCATTGTATCACAGTTTCTCTGGACTTCCTGTGACTCTCTTTCCACCAACCTTTCTCGCTCTCTCTTGCTCTCTCCATCTTCTCCTTCTCTTTGTCTTCCTCCATTCCTCTTCATGCTTTTGCTGTAATTCTCTGTGCAGAGTTGGCAAAAATGTAATGCAGAATTATTCAGAATGAGGACTTTGTTTTCTCTCAGTGGGACAGGGGCCCCCACTCAGCAATGTGATAACAGAGCTATAGTCTAACACACTCTGATTTGTTTGCCGCTCATTTATCATGTGACCTTTCCCTACTATCATTAATACAGAGAGAGAGAGGGAGGGGGGAGATGGACAGAGAGAGAGAGCGAGCGAGGACAGACATATGGAGAGACAAAACCAAAACCAAAGAGGCATACATTGAGAGATGCAGAAAGAAAGGTCAAGTTAAGAGACAAACAAGGTAGGAGAGAGCTTTAGAGCGAATAGAAGGAGAGTGAAGAGAGAAAGAGAGAATAAAATTGAGAGAGAGAGAAAGAGAGAGAGAGAGATAGCAGGGAAGGAGTAGAGAAGATTGCATTTCAGAATTACTGGCCAACACCTAACAATTTATGCCCTCATGCAGTGCTTGGCAGCAGCTGGAGTCTGCAAAGCCTGCGGTGAGTGCACATGTGCATTTGTTTGTGTGTGTGTGTGTGTGAGAGAGGGAGAGGGAGAGGTGGAAGAGTGTAAAGGTAAGCTACAATACGCTATAGCAGTGAAGTGACATTATCAAGGGGCATTAACAGAAAGGCGCTTGGTATCACTGCCTCCGTAAACCGATATATGTTTTTATTCAGTAAAACAAGGTGCACGTGACGGCGACAGCAGTGTCCCGCAGAAAGAGAAGCGACAAAAACAGAAGAGCTGTGTAATATCTTATCGAATATCTCTTTTCTTTTGCCTTATCTGGTGATTCTTAGATGAACCCAACCTAGGAACACATTTTCACCACATAATATTGTGACACGGTGCAGAAAAAAAAAAACCTTAGTACTGGACTAATATCAGAATTACTTGCTGGTGTTTTTACATCGGTCTCCAGAGACACATTTGAATTTTCTCCTAAAACACCATAGACTTTGTAATGTAAAATCTGATTCTTTTGTAATGCCAGCATGTCATCTGTAAAATTAGATATATTTAATACCTGTAAAGCTGACACATAAAGCACTGACAGATAAGCCTCGTTATTGTGATAATTTTTTGTTTTTCTATAAAAAGTGAGGTCAACACCAGACTGTGTGATCAACTCCACAAGGCCTGGCAGACAAAGAACTCTGCCCCGCCAAGGCTGTGCAGGCCTGTGAGTATAGATGCTAACACAAACCATTTGTAGTGCTGTTTTTTTATGAACAGTTAATCCATTACAACATGAGATTGTAGTTAAGAAAACTTTGATCCAGTTGGGGGCAAATAAGGATAGCGGTTATTTTGTCAGTTTGTTGATGGTTGGAAAGATTAAAATAAAGTGCAGTTCTTGTTCTTATACGACCCCCACATAAAAAGGGTTTAGGAAAAGAGGGGAAACAATATCAGTCATAATAATATCTTGTTATACACATTTATGCACGCACACACAAACACACACATGTGAACATACGTAAACACATCGTCCCCACCTCATTGCCCCCTCCTAGAGACTACAGAGAGAACAGTGGGCAGTAGAGGTGGCGGTGAGGGCCAGAAAAATTAAACCATCTACAGGGAGCTCCAGTCCGAGAATATGAACAGAAAAATGAAGGTGACATTTGAGAGAGAGAGAGAGATGGAGAGAGAGAGAGAGGGAGGGAGAGAGAGAGAGGTGTACTGGTGAGGGAGGGAGGGGGGATTTAATAGGTCCCTGAGACACGAAGGGTGTGAGATGAGATGATGAAACCAGAGGATAGAGGGGAGGGAGGGAGGGAAGAGAGAGGGAGATTGTGTGTCAAAATGTGGATGTTTGGAGATTGGGCTTCCAACCCTGCCAAATGATTAAAATGTTCCCTCTGACATTCATATTCCCCTATCTGGAATCCTGCCTACATACGATGGGCTGCGTTGAATATGAATTCAGAGATGGCCGTATAGAATTTGATCTGAGAAATGTTTATGGCTGGAGATGCAATTTAGGCATGTTGCATTTGGTGACACACAAAGTGAAGTTTTTATTTTATTATACTTGCATTTTGACCATTTGACCACCTTTGACTCATCAGCAGCAATTCTGCTATGAATGAAATATGAATAAAGATTTCAGACAATATGTGTTGTTCTGGAATTCTTACAAAGCTTAAATCTGAGAAGATTTTGACTTATCAACAGAAAGATTGAAATGTATTCTTTTTCTATTTACCTGGCCATTTACCTATCAAAATAAAACAAGTTTTGACCAGGCCTTGACAGTATTTTGGTTGTTCTATGATTAAATTCAGTTGAATGATTAAAATAAAATTTAATGAAATTGTGTCTACCCGACACACACACTCACACACACATATACCTTGCATATGGACACACAAACAATAAATGCACAACAAAAGAAATCAGGGGGACCTCAGACATCAGAATCTCCCTGAGTGTGAGTCGCCATCCTTTCCCTTCTAACGCTCTAGAGATGAGGGTTGTCATGGTTACGGGGGCAGAAAAATCACCCCATGGCCCACCCCACCCCCCATGACACACACACACACACATATAAATACACATACACCATTTCTTACTTCAGTTGTCCGGGCGTTGCTGATGTCACTGGTGAAACTATGAATTTAACATACAGGTCAGGAGATGCATATCTGGGCTGTGGTAAGCCATCAGGAGATGTAGAGAGAGAAAGGAACAAGAGTCTTGTTGCCTGACAGATAGACACACCGTCCGAACGCCCTTGAAATTTAAAAGAGAAAGTAATAAAAAATGAGAGGAAATTCAAAATTCAATCTCAGAGAGATTTGCTATTGAGGATGTCCTCTTTTTGCTCCCCTTTCTCCTTTTCAGGTGCAATTAGACCTTTTCTCTGAGAAAAAAAAAAGTGGCAGGGAAAAGGCAGAAAAAAGAGAGAGAAACAGAGGGAGCCTGATTGAAGTGAGAGATGGATGGTGAAACAAAACAGAGAGATGAGGAATAGAAGAGATTCTTTGAGAGTTGCTTTTGTTTTTGCTTTTTCTGTGTCTGTGGCATTATAAAAGAACTTCACTAAGCACTTAGGGGATTACAGTGCACTTGCTTCTGATAAATATCTTAATTTTGATGCGATTTTTAGGCCATCAACATAATTATTATTTTTCATTTTTCTTGCCCTTACAACTTGTTTTTAATGAAGAGCCTTTTCAATAAACAAATGGATATGCATTAAGGGGGATGATGGGGCTTTCAAGTATAAACCTCTCATGTCTATTAAGTGCTTCCATTACACCACATTTCTTCAGCAGCCCCCCAGTAAATGTTTTTTTGTGTGTCTTGAAAGCCGATCAGTGAGGTCTCTAGTTTGTACAGATGCGTTGAGGCACTTCTCAATTTTTCATTTTTGCTCTTACGTGATTTATTTGGATACTAGATAAAATTCTAAGATAAATAATCATAAATCAATTCTTTTAACTAAACACAAACCTGTCATACGGCATGCATCTGTATGTTTCTGTGAACATTTTACCAATATTTATTGAATTCAATAATATGATATTAAATAAAATATTAACATTTTTTATTACTTATATTATATATAGGTTTGCAGAATTTACATGATTAATTAAAATCTAACTAAATAAATTTATTGCAAGTATAATTCCTCCAAAGAAATTTGTCAATATTTAACACCCAGACTTCTGGCCATTAGGCGCATTCTGCTGAGAAATAACAAATACAGGACGATAAATCAGTGCAGTACGTCTGGATATTGTCCTCATATAATTGGTGTTTGATAACTCTGATTGACTATTGATCGGCACTGAGTTTTGACCCCAGCAATAAATCCAGAACCCTGGTGGCCAGGACACTGCATCGTTGAATCTGAAATATTTTATCCGCGGCTTAAGAGGAATAGCCACTTATTCTCCCCTTACACACGTTTTTCTTTTTTTATGACAGCAGTGCTCTCATCTTTCCTCTTAAGTTTTACCCTTTTGTGACCTTTTGGAGAGACCAAACGTGTCTGCGTTATATATGGGCTGTCCTGCGATGACGGGGCGGGTAGGGAGGTTATGGAGGGGGTGCATTAGCTGGTCCCCCCCACCGCCTCCACCCCCAACCCAACCCACCATGGCAGAGTCCCCAACCCCAACCCCTACTCCGCTTCACTTCATTCATTTTGTTCGTCCCCTGCGGTCGGCCGGCAAGGCCTCTAAATCCTCCCTTTATTGTACACGGCGCACACAAAGGCTTGGCCTGCTCTCTCATTTCCTTGATGTGCCTTTGGACAGCGGCGGTGGCTTTGTAGGCATCGATGCAAACATTAGCATAAAGCAGCTCCTGGGGACCACCGAACAATCAACTCAACTGTTTCTGGTCAATCCGGTAGACTTACATATGATGTGTGACCACGGGAATTAAATACCTGTGTTGTGGTTTCTGAGATTTCAGTCGTTGGATGGGAGCCGCTGATGCGAGGTAGCCAAAGACACATGGTTAGATAAGAAAAAAGAGAGAGATGACCCTCTCGATCTTTGATGACGTGAATTTCTCCCTTGGCTTTGACCTCATCTCTCTCTCTCTCCCTCTCTCTCTTGCTCCTCACCTTCCTCTTCACAACCAACAAAAGTGGGATTACCCAGAGAAAGAGAGAGAGAGAAAAAGAGTTAAAAAAAAAAAGTTGGTGTGTTTATGGCAGAGTTAAGCTTTTTGAACCGGGGGGTTTCCGTCCCAAAATAGACTCACTTCAGGCTGCAAGGCTGGTAATTATTGACCAGGAGGGGAGAGTGGCAAACAGCACACTCATTACACATGGAGATTGCTTGCTTAGAACTGAACACCAGAATAGCAATGCAAATGGGTGGCTGCCCCCTTTTTGTGTGGTCAGAAATCTAGAGGGTCATTAGAATTTTGTTGGGCCCGTTTTTAATGTTCCTGAGTTGCATGAGGGAGTCAAGCTGCCTTTGAGGAGGTGGCAGCGGCTCAAGGGAGGGAGTCGGTGGCCCCCGCGTCTGCTTCAAAGGCTTGCCTCAATCTTTCATGTCTTTCTCATGTGAAGTGAGGGGAATATACAGAAGAATAGACACAAATATACGTTTCACATGTGGTCGCTTTCCTCTGCCATGAGTGTGTGAATTTTTATTTTATTTTATTGCCACCACTGTGTTCTTTATGTTTGCAATTTTGTAAAAAAAAAAAATATGATATATAAAAAGATGTAGATTTTCTATTCCATAACACTTGTTGAAAAATATCACCAGAAAATAAAAGGTCAAAACAACAAGATTTGTATTTGCACATCAGCAAAAAGGGACATGCATGTCAATATATCTAAATATCTATATAATATATAACAATATAAAACAGCATATTGTGTGCTTGTTATAGATATGATTATACTTGATCAGGCCTACAAATATATAATATAGTAAAAACATTAATTCAGAAAATAACATTTGGTCAGGTAACATTTCAGGGATATTTTCCTTCATTCAGTTATCCATGAATATGTTGTGTATCATAATCAATTTGCATATGTTTTTAATAGTAATTTTTTTTCATACAAATTAATAATCATAATCATGAATCTATTTGTGTATATAAAAAGAAATAAGAAAGTTAAGTTAAATAGATTTTGGATCAATAATCAGTTCTGTACTTTACAGTGCATATTATTTAAATATATACATACATACACAAAAATGTATTATACATGCATATATGGCATTTATGTTGAAGTCTAAGAAAATTTGCTCCCCCACTGTGTTCTACATAATTTACACAATATGTATTAACATTTACATTTGACTACAATATTAACAATATTGTACATTTTCATATTTAATATATTTAATATTTTAACTCTTTTCTTCTGGACTTTCTTCAGAGCATGCCAAAGATCCAAGAGAACAAGCACAATTCTTTAACAACAATGCTTCCTTCTCTTTTAACCTCACGTCTCTTCACTCTGCGTTCATTGCATTTATGAAAGTAGATTACCATCGCCTCTGCATTTTTCAGTTCCCAAATGTTTATCAGGCAGATGAGAACCAGAACAGTTGTAATAGCAATGTGTCATTATTCATAGTCGATATTAGCTGTGTGACACTGACGCTTTCTCTGCGGCATGGCGGTTGGTTTATTTCTACCCATCAGGTACTGGGGCGTGACAGGGGGAAGTGTTGTTAGGACTATGGTCCCTACAATGTCCCCTGATGTGGACAGACATTATAAATGACATCGCCCAATCAGATGCGAGATGGCGACCGGGGGGTTGTGGTAGTGGTGCTGTTGTGTGTGTGGGTGTGTGTGTGTCTGTATATATATGTATGTGTGTATGTGTTGGGTGTATAGGGGAAAAAAAGAAAAAGGGATGGTGGAGGAGAAGATGGGAAAACATGGGGAGCCTCATTTGATGCAGTTAATGTGCAGATTTATGTAGAGGGACAGTGGTCAACATTCATAAGATCTTCCTTCCTCCCTCCCAGCTTCCACGCCTCCACCTCCTCCCACCCCATTTCTTTCTATTGCACCCCCTTCTTCCCCCACAGGCTTTCTCCTTTCTTCCTCTCCCCCTCATTCTCTCCCACTCTGTCACTCACCATCATTCCTCCCTTCTCTCCCCTGTTTTTTCCCTGTCTCTCATCTGTCTTTCCTGACTCCCTCCCTTCCTCCTTCCGTCTCCTATGAGGGGACTGAGATTGTTGTGGACTGCAGCTATCAGGCCAATAGGAGGCATAGGTAGACCACAGAAACACACAGACCACAGCATCGAGTAAGTGAGGGAGAGATGATACATATCCAACATTCAATATTTTATTTCTATATTGCACAAACCTGCCAGTATTTCTGTTCGACACAGAAACATGAGAACACACTCAGGTTTATGTTTCGACAGTGTTTATCATATTATGCAAAGTGTAACCAGCTAACTAGAACAAAACAGCAAAATGTGCAGAGCTCTATAAAAGGAATTACTTTATAGAAAAAAGGGTCAAAAGCATTAAAAGCAACTATTTCTACGTCTCATGTGTAGCACTCTGTTTACTGAAGGTCATATAACAAAAATATTGAAAAAATCATTCATCAATAAGCAAATTAATACAATCCTGAAACGATTTGTGAAATGTCTTTAAATTGAATAGCATTGTTA
This sequence comes from Larimichthys crocea, assembly GCF_000972845.2. Taxonomy (NCBI): domain Eukaryota; kingdom Metazoa; phylum Chordata; class Actinopteri; family Sciaenidae; genus Larimichthys; species Larimichthys crocea. The sequence continues at coordinate 13,878,535 of NC_040033.1, read as the reverse complement.
TCATATCCAGTATAGGGAAATATATTGCAATACATATGTATTGCAAAACATGTATTGAATTTTATTTAATAATCTCACCCCTTGGCCTTTCTTTTTTAAAATCTTTTTGTTTAAAAAAAAAAAAAAGTCTACAGCTCTATAATAAATAGTGAATCTCAGAGGAGCTCCTTGCATCAATTAAAGATTTGCATTATGTCTTTTCCATTTGCTGCTGCGGCTCTTGCTTAGTGAAAGTTCAGATCTATTCAGTTTCATTCTCTCTCACAACCTTGAATATGAATCCTTTCTATAACAGCAGTTTGTTGATTTTAAGTCTGATGGAAAATGAACTTTCTCCTGCTGTCGGAGGCTGCACAACGTCGATGTGTTCATGTAATGTTTTTTTTTTTCACATCAGAGGGGACGTTCATTCACATGAATATTTAATCTATATGTGTATATGTCAATATAATTATTTAATACATTTGTTTAATTTGAGTACTACTAAATGGTTCATGTTGGAGATACAGTTTGTGGGCAGAAGTTCAGCGCTACAAGAGAAACTTTTTGCCCCTGCTATGATCTGCTCCTGGCGAAGTGAAGGAAAAAAAAAAAAAACCCTTCCAAAATTTCAAATGTCACAGTATCCCTTTAAGCATTCTGCATTATTTTCATTATAGTAGTGTAAAACCCATGCATGACTTCATGTACTGATTGAATCAATTTATTTCTGAATTAGCCCCCAAACCTAAACACACACACATGCGCGTGCACACACACACACACACACCAGCTTCCGTCACTTTCTCATCTTTTTGCCCTTCATACAATACTTTCTCTCCCACTTTTATTCTCTCTCTCTCTCTCTCTCTCTCTCTCTCTCTCTCTCTCTCCCTCTCTTTCCCAGTCCACTGAGTTTTCTGGTAATCCCTCTCAATCATTACAGAGGCCCTTCACTCTTCGTGGGACTTTCTCACCCCTCGTTGCGCCCCAGACTTCCATCCATTTCCTCCTCTCCCGCTCCCTCTCTCAAACCCGCCTCAGCACGTTGTCTCTTTCCATTTTGAAGGTGGAAAACTAACAGAAATAACTTTTCTAACACGCCGCTGAAAATCTAAAATGGTCACATATTAATTTAGATTTAGGGAAGACGGAGAACTCACAAGAATACGACTTTCGAAACGCACATGAAACAGCGGTGGATACAGTAAGTGCACAGAGCTTTCCTTAGGTTGCATTAGATTCATACGGCGTACATATGCAAACTGTATGCGTGTCTATCTGTTTAAGGATACCCTTTTTTTAGAGGTAAAAGGCTTAAGAAAGCAAATAACATCAGTTACATTCAAATGTGAGCTTCACTTTCATGCACAGCAATCATTTTGTCACACATTTTCAAACAGGGCATATCTTGTTTTGGAATGAAACTCTTCAAGCTCAGTGTTTCTACCTGCAGCAGCGACCGTCTGTAGTTTTCTCTGTCTGAGAGCCTAAAGCTGCAGCTTTACAAGTGAACCTGCCAGTGTGATCTCAGACTGGCTGCACCCTGGGGCAAGGCAGAGGAGACTATACGTGTGTATGAGCGAATCCCGTATGTGTGAGTGTGTGTGTGTGTGTGTGTACAATGTGTTAGAGCTGGCACAACCACCCTTGAAAAGCGCTCTCGAGACCCTTGATTCCATAGCTCAATATTATGATCTCTGAGATCTCTCTTATGCCAGGATGGAACTTATGGATTTTGGGCGTTCACCTTGCAACACTATTAGCCTGCTATTTCCATACATTGTCCTTTAGCCTCTGGAGGAGAGAGGCTTTTTATTAGCCTGGCTGCATGTTAGCTACTATCTCTGATGTCAGCAGACTGTAAAATTGTGATTCAGTTTTATAGCAGGCAAGAACATTAGCAACTAGCAATGCTTTCCCTAATGGACATCACTATAACAATCCAATAATACTGACTTTATAGTGACCTCACATGTTATGGTATTTTTTTTTATTTCCTATGGCATCACTATTACATTCATCTAATATTTCCACAGGGACTAATTGCCCTGGTGTGATTTTCTCTACAGTTGATTATTTGGATTACTTTATCGTTCAGCTCTAACTCCCACGTGTCTCGATGGCCCGCACACATCTATTCAAAGTGTGCCCAGTGATTTTTTTATTTTTTATTTTTTTACACCAATGCAGTCTGTTAAAAGTGGAATTACACAGGCGATGAAGTCAGCACACACCCACCACTGCTGTTTATGAGTTTATAAGATGTGGATGTGTCCAGGAGCAGAAACGTGGACAAACTTTTCACAGGGCACAAACTCTTTTTCATATTTCCTTTTTCCGCATAGCGCATCAGAGTCTTTAGCACTATTTATGGAGCGCAACTTAAAGATGTCATTGTAAAGTAAGAAGCTGTAATTTTTAAAGTTGACAAAGAGTTCTCTTTCATTCTAGTTAGGGGAGAGATGGCTTGATTGACAGAGAAACACTTGAAGGGGGATGTAAAGATAGCTTGCTGGGATGGCTGGAGAGAACGAGCGTCAGTTGCACTTGCTAATTAAAAGAGAAGCAGCTGTCTTTCTTTCTGTTTCTGTTATTCCCTTGTTCCTGGGAGTATTAATGTTTTATTCAGGAGAAACATAACTACAGATGAAATTAATAAAATCAGGCCCTGCCTTTTTCTTGCCATCTCTTGGGGGTGAGGGAGGGGGGGTGGCAAATTCAAACGCTCGTTTCTCCCGGCTTTGAGAGTGCAAACTCAAAGTGCTCCGTGTACTATAGTTTTCATTTCTTCATTTCCTGCATATTAAGTTACTTTTCCCTTTTGTTTCAAAGCACATTGCCCCGAAAATAAAGATCAATTTTTCAGTGCGAAAGGCTTTGGAATTAGAGCAGTGTTTTTCCACACTAGCAGAAGAGTGATTTACTGTAGTTACCACATTATTTTCATGGGATGTGTTGTCTGCGTGGATTTTATTTTTTTTTTCTCCCACAAAATGTATCACAAATTACAGTGCGGAGCTTTTAGCCCTGTTTACGCAAGCCTACACGAGATAAAGAAGAGAGGAAGTCGATTATATTTTAGTATGCTGTGCCTGTGTTGCTGTATTAAGTGTGTTCTTACACTTTTGTTGATTGTGCGTGTGTGCATGCGAGTGTGTTTCATTTGACTATACATCCAGGCCCTGGGAGTGTTTGCCTGTCTGATCACCTCATGTGAGTCTAAGAAGGGAAGCCATGCGCGACTAACACGCACTTCAGAGTTGAACTAATTGTGTCATTTTTAACATGAATCTGTGCTTGCCCACATTTTATTCACTCTCTTTCCTCTCCCTCTCCCCTGAGCCACACAATGAATGCAGAGTGGAGCAGGCCCTTGTATCCATCCAACTCTGGAGGAATTTTCAATGCTGCATGCAGGTGCATCATTTATTTCCCTCCCAATGTTGGCGCTGTGTGCTCTTACAGGTCTTTGTAAGGACCAAATAATCTCACAGTAATAATAAGATGAATATTTTGTTGGTGGTTATTTTGATCGAGTTAATTGTGAAATATTTTAGAGGTAAAGTTTAAGGCTAAGGTCTTTTATTTGGGTAAGGTTGGAGTCAAGTCTGGCATTCAGGTCAGGTATAAGAATTATGCATGTGTTGACTTTGTGTTAACTTTAGAGTGCTGCACTCGGTTTGGCATGTTTTTAGCGCATTAAGTAAAGATCACATATTTTACAGTACAGCATAACACAGGATTTTAAATTAATTTCCCATCTTCTAAGAAGCCACTGGTTTCAGTTCAAGCCAGTGCAGAGGGAAAATCAACTCGACTAGATTTTGTAAGATCCAAATCCATCACAGTGAAGATTTAGTCACCTTTATTTATGATCGGATGATCATAGAGTTGCAAGCAGGGTCTGTTCACGGTTGTTCGGTGTCTTATCACCATACTTTAATTGTTCATTCTCACCTTTGCTTTTCCATGCATAACACTGTGAGGTCCAAACGTACTGGATTTGTTCTGTGAATCCTGAAATTTCTTTATATCATCGGTTTACTTAAACATGTCTTCAGCCACTAACGTGTTTTCAAACAGCATATACAGCTATTACTGTATGTCACAGAATTAGTGGCCACATTTTTAGCCCTGGTGCCAGTGAAATAGGAGAAATAAACAAGCTTCATCATTTCATTTTGGGAAATGAAATACTACACCCTCGCAGCTACATCAGAGCCCTGTCGTGTCCCACTGACTTCCATCTTCTCCTATTGTTTTTATCAAGTTAAACCAAAAAGGGAACTCGATATATGTAACTCTACCTATTGTTTCTCTCTCTGTTTTTCTCTCTTTGCGAAAGGATTTTGCAGCAGTCAGCATCAGTCAAGATGAAAGCTGATGTTCGAGACCGTACACATGTAATTGTATACGTGCCTGGAAACTAATATCAGTGCAAACACAGTTATGTAGCCAGAGAGAGTTGATACATTGAAAGCAGGAATATTTTAATATATTTTGGGAGTGGACAGCCCACTCTTTATTTCGACAGTGCGAAGGCAAAACAGGGGAAAACTGGAATTTGATCCAAGACTGGACATGTGTTTCCAGACATGCAAGACATAACTATCCAACACATTTCAATAATGTGTGTGTCACCTACTGTACAAACTCACTCATCTCATTCTAAAAACAGCGACTGAGTAAGTCCATGTTCTGCATATGAAGACTATTAACTCCCACTTCCATTGCTGCAGTCTCTTCCCTGAAACGTAGCTGGTCACTGGCATCAGTCTTTTGATAACATTTGTTCTTTAATGCAATTTAAAAGTTCCCCAGACAGATGGGGCTTTCTGTAATGTCGACATCTGTAATTTATGGATAAATATGTAGTTATCCAGGAGTAGTCAGCTGACACAGTAAACACAGTACACTCCAATGACATGCTGCTTTACACTTGGGAGCTGCCCAGTACAACTGCAGTTCACTTAACAATTGGGTTGGATGCCTTGCTCAAGAGTACTTTCCCACCAATATTTTGAAAATACACAAAAAATCTGGCAAATGTCGGAGAAAAGGAGCCATAATTGAAGCCTTTGCAGCACACTGTTTCACTGTTGTCGAATCTAAGCACATCTGAGTGTGTGAAGCCATTCTTCACACCGCAGTGAGTCCCGAGGCTTTTTAATGGCAGTCTCTGTCTCTTAGCCCTGTGATCTCTCACTCCACTCAGCCAAAGCCACAGAACCTTAATGGACTTCCTACTCCACAAATAATGAGTTAAGTCAGGACGTTACGGAAAGCAAGACAAAGATGTTAAAACAAAGAGGGTGGAAGGTATTCAGGGCTGAGCGATTACACGCCAAATGCAGATTCTGGTATTTAGGGCCTGGAACAAACAAATAGGCACACAGACGCTGCACACATATACTTAAACACACACACACACACACACACTGGATGCACATACCTTTACCCACCTAACAGCAAAGTGCGCGCGCGCACACACACACACACACACACACACACACACACACACACACACACACACACACACACACACACACACACACACACACAGAGGCTCACAAGCCAAGGCAGTGCTGTCTGGTTGATCAATAGTTTCCTGTGCTGGGGAGGGGTGATGACTGCAGACAGCAGTCAAAGCCCTGAGGACCAGAGGGTGACACCCCTTATCAACTGAGCAAGGTGAAATGTCAAACACTGGATCTGGAGCGCTCTCTCTCTCTCTCTCTCTCTCTCTCTCTATCTCTCTCTCTCTCTCTCTCTCTCTCTCTCTCTCTCTATTTCTCTCTTTCTCCACGAGAAACTCTCTATTTGCCTCATTGTCTTTCTAAACTTATTTCTCCGGATCTCTTTGTCTCAGTTTTTCTTTTTCTGTCTCACACCTTTCTCTTTCTCTTTCTCTTTCTCTCTACTGCTTTCACTGAGTCCGTTTTTTTCAGCCTTCCTTTCAAACCTCAGTTTTCGTGCGGCCCGTCGTCACTATTATGTGATTCTGTTAATAACAACCTCACCCCTTTCTATCACCCATCTGTTTCTCATTGTTTTTCTCAACCACCCTCCATCCTCTCCACATGCCTCCACTCTTCCTTTATTTTTCCCTCTCACTCTGATACTTTTATGTACAATTGTTCCTTCACCAAAGAACTTTTTTTTTTTTTCATTTTACTTTTACACAGTGACCGCACAACAGCAGAACAGCCTATTGAGCAGAACATAGTCATAAATATGAATTTGAATATGGCAACAGTGTTTGTGGGGGTGTTTTCAGCACTAATCTGGCTTATATGCACTCTGCATGTCTTACACCCTGTCCATTTCCATGGCCCTGAGCTTAATAACAACACTGTAGGATTAGTGCAGGGTGACTTCACACAATAAAAAAAAGAAAGGAAAAAAAAAATGCCACTCTCTCTCAGATGCAGACATTGTAGGCAGCTGGAATACAGACACATGATTATACAGGAAAAGCATTTAAAAGCAAAGGATATGTTTATTTACTGACATCATTTGAAATAAATACTGTAATAGATACTTTGGTGTTAAAAGAAACAAAGGACATTCGGAATAGAGGAAAAAAATAGATAAATGAACCCAGAGAAACAAATTTAGTTTCTGTTATTCTGTTTTATCCGTGGTTAGTAAACATGCCTCTCCTCACACCATCACAAACATCTTCTCTTTCTGACCACTGCATAACATTTGGTATTAATTCCTCATCTGGCAAACGGATTATCATCCTCAGATTGGATTTATGATCTCAGTGCTCAGGCAGGTTTATCCAGCCGCCATATGTAGAATTATCATTAGAGCAATAATCCCCCACAGATCACTCACGCGCACAAAAAAACACATACACACCCTCCCCAGTGATTTTTTTGTCTTCTGTCAGTCAAAACACATTATCCGGCATGTAAATGGTTTGTTTTTGCTTGGTCAGTCCACTGATGGTGATATGAAACATAAAACAATGAGATAAACATAGGTAGCGAAAATACCCTGATGTTATTCGAAGAGATGAAATGGGATTGGGAAGGGAGAGGAGTGTATATTATTTCCTTACTATCATCCTTTTTTTATATAAATTCTGTATTCTTGTCCGTGTTTTTCCTCATTCACTCACTCTGACTTGGTTTACTCACTCTCTCCGACCTCCATTACTCAGCTCATGATTCATTCACCCACTCTTTCACCCGTCCCCGTCCCCCCCCCCATCTCTGCCTCATTCGCTTGCCCCTGCATTTTCCCAAACTCCAAGGCGACATCACATCCCGAAGCCAATTCAAAACACCTGAATACTTCCAGAGATAATTTTCAAGGTGATATTAAATTGATTTCACCCCATGAATGTGGCAGTCCACTTTGTTATTGTAGTATCTGCCTTTAGGCCATTTGGTGTAATTTTGGTAATGCCTAAAATACAGAGGTGGGATGCATTATTATCTGATTTTTTTTTTTTTTTCATCAGTATGATCAGCGGTGACTGCGATGTCACATGGTTAATTACATAAATCATGTACAGCAGCATCCCTTTAGGCCAATCAGAGTAATTTTGATACCCAAAATAGCGCCGAGATGCATCACACAAAATGTGATTGAGTGTGTCGGAGAACAGCTGAAAACACATGTAGACTTTCCCTAATCCCAGCTACCTCAAAACCTTCTTTAACCAGTTTCACCCCCTTTGTCTACATCTTCATGACATGGAGGCTTTTTAAATCAGTGAAATCAATAACAGATCAAGGCTTTCACCTGAATTCAACAGGTCAGTATGTTTCAAGGAAAAAAAAAAAAAACACCTGTTCCTAATCTATCGTGCAGTGAGTGCATCATTACTGATTCATACTCCCCACCATCCTCTCTCCTTGATAAGTCATCACCGTCACCCTCCTCCTCCTTCTCTCCCTCTGTGACTCCCCCAGGCTTCACCATCTCTAATCAAGGCCTAATGAGCCTAATTGGTCGTTAAAACATGCTAGAGTATGACACAGCGGTGCTACAGCATCTGCCATATGGTCGGGGTTGGCCCGAGGCCCCCGAGCTGCCAACTGTTTCCCCCGTCACTGCCTGTACTGTGCTGCGCTGACTGACAGCGTCTGTGATAGGAGTTTCTCGCCTGCTGATGATTCAGCACTCAGCGCTGAACGGAACAGAGGACAAGAAAAAGTGCGTGTGCGCATATATGTGTGTGTGTGTGCTGACTGTTTACTGACCGACTCACTTTCTCCACGTAGGCATTCAAAACTTGCCTTTCAAGCAAGACACCACACTGGAACTGAATTGAACTTCTAAATGTTTGTACCACACGGCAAATGCTGCCAAGATACTAAGCATGCTGTCGGGCTGGTTTCCAATCAGCTGTTCAGAATCCAATGACACAGGAAAAAAACATCACATTCTTACATTTGAGGAGCTGGAGACGGTTGCATTTAAGTTTTCCAAATGACTTGATTGATTCTTTAGTCAATCGACTAATCAATTAAACATTATTCACGTAATGATCTGAATCATTTCACATTTGACCTTCTTTAATAGGATGCGTCTCTTTGTTTTTGTGCAACAGAAAACGAGCTTACACTGACCACAAAAGCGTCTAATATGAATAGTCATTTTCATTTTTAATTTTTTTTGGAATTGTTCATTGTTCTTTAGACCTTAGCTTCAGACTATATTCTTGCCTCTACCTGTGACCCTTGCTCCAGGGCAGAGAAATGAGTAGTAATATTATATTTAGTAATATTTAGACATCCTATTGCCATCAGTGTGATGTGAGCTGCATCAGTAATGTGTTGACTTCACAGTGTTGCATGGCCCACTAATTAATTTGTCTCTATAAACTAAGAGCTGTGAGGCCTGCTGCCCTCAGCCAATTTACTTGTGACCTTAATATGACCCTGCGCTACGTGGCTGGGTTTTAGCGTGTGTGTACAATGTGTGTGCATGTGTGTGTGTGCATGTATGTGTGAAGAGGTTAAGCATATTTTACCAAAACAAGGAAGCCCGACATCTAACAAGAACTGATTATGTAAATGATGGCAGCTTCGATACCACTGGGGTTTTGAAGTGTGTGTGTGTGTGTGTGTGTGTGTGTGTGTGTGTGAGTGTGTGCATCATGCAATCAGGCTTGAATTGATCCCATCTCTCCAGCATTCAAAGGGAGCCCCTCCAGTTTTCGGTCACCATTACTGCAATGATGGACAGTGCATTCATTTCATTTGATGATTCAAATGGGAGCAAACATTTCATTTAGTTCTGATTGCAGAAAATGAAATATATTCACATTAATGAAATGTTGAAAAAAAAAAAAAGTAGTTTTCTGAGCTTTCAAAGATGGCTTAATGCAATTCGGGGTCAGATTATTGAAACAATTTTATTTTAAGACAAGACCAATAGCTAGAAAACCTGTAATATCACAAAATTAATGCTCATATAGCAGAAAAACATAACACACAAATACGTCTCGGTACATTAAGTCAAAGATGTTTACAATGGAAAGTTTGCCGATTGTTTTCTCTTCCAGATAAATTTGGCACCAGGTGGTTTGTTTAAAAACTGTATAATCATATGACCTGTGTTTTTGGCCCACTTGAAATATTTTTAGTGATATTGTTATGTTCCAAGATCTAAGTAGTGAAGTCAGTGTGCACAGTGTTGTTACCAATGAGAATAATGGCCACAAGTAAAACACTAGACAACCAAAAGTTGTAATTAACTGGATTTATCTTTCAGTGTTTCTGTCAGAGGCTTTAAATATTTTGTGAAGAAATCCTTCCACGCTTTCCTTCATTATACCTTCTCTCACCCCTCCTCCTTTATTTCCTCTTTCTTACTTCTTACCTCTCTTTTTTCCCAACTGATGTCTTCATCAGTGATAATTCTGGGTCCATGCAGAGTGCGGCCGATTTCCCCGCCAGTAGATATAAGCTGATTGAAGGCAGCCGGCGCCTGTCAATACAGCTTGCTTGTATTTGCCTGCGTCCTGCCTGCCTCCAACACAGCTGATTATTGGAGACCTCTCATAGCAGTATTGAGCTGCTGTCCCCACTCTTGTTACCTAGCTGATAGTTTCATTGTTTATATGCAGATGGAGGTGGGCTATTGAACAACCAGGACACTCGCCTCTAATGGTAAACAAACAATCGGAGTGGCGTGCGGAGAGAAAGTGAGGTCAATAGAGTTGATTAATACACGTAAGGGGACACATTATGGACATTGCGATCTATATTTTCTGCTGGTCACATCCTCTGAGATATTCAGATGAAAGCTCTGAAGGATGAAATGTTAGCTATAGTAAAGGTGAAGATAACATGAAAGAAAGTTGTTTCTTTAGGGCCACTGGTTTATTCATGCAGCTTGTTCCGTATTCCACAATGCACTGTTTCTTTTCTTTAAGAGCCTTTAGTAATCCCGTTGTGGTGATTTTCCTGCCATCCTCTTCTTTTTTGCCCTCTTTTTCACCTCAGATGCTATTCTGAAAATCTTTTTAATTTGATTCATCTGTTTGTGTTCGCTTCGGATGACGGGACAACCTGACTGAAGTTTCCCAGAAAAGCACACAGACATCTTTGTGTCAGAATATATGAAGGGCTACCCAACAATGCTGGCCTACTCAAAAACATATGTCTGGTTGCAAACTTAAACAAAAAAAAAAGGGGGGTAAAAAAAAAGAAAAATGGAACTATTCCCTTTTTGATATCTGGTCCTGTCTTACAGAAGTTCAAGCAAATGTGAATGAACGGAGCAGCAGTCTCATCTGTGATGTGTGAAGTTGGAAAAACACATACTTCTCTTTCCCACCTTGAAAGGCCTGGGCACAGGCTGACCCATACATCAGAATATATCAAAGACAGCCTTTTGATGGAACTTTAAAGTGAAAGGAGCCGTGTGATTGAGCAAGTGATGTACTGAAACTAAAAAAACACAGTTCAACTGATGTTTCAATGCCTTAGAGTTTAGTCCTCAAAAGTCAGGAAGAAAGCATGAAACCATGCAATCTATCTGTAAGCTTATGGCTTACATAAACCCAATTAAAAGCTGATTTCTGCGGTTTTATGTGTTTTGTCTGGTTTATATGTGTGGCACTTCACTCACTGTGGGTCAGAGTTTACATAAAGACACAATGGAGCTAGATACAGATGCTGAGACCACTGCTGAATGAGTTCACTCTGAAATAAATTCTCAATTTGAAACATATTTACTTTTTTTTTTCCTAAGCACTTTCCTGGACACTATGATGTGAAAAGAGTGCATGTGAATTTCTAACATGCCATTCTGTGAGCAAATGCAGTCCTTTCAAATACTATTGATCATCTCTTTTTCTGTGGCACGTACACAAATACATTTCTGTCAGCGCATCTATGCACATGTTTACAGCTGTGGTATTAGATACTATGTGTGTATGTGGTCTAAAAATGCTCAATCTATTAGAAAAGCAGTAAGACAGGCAAGACAGTTGAAGATTTTTAACCTTGGCCCCTGTAAATAAAACATCCATCAGCTCTCTCAGGAATAAAGCTCATGTCTGGTGACCTCGGAAAGGTTAAACCCTGTAAAAAGGTTAAACCTTGAAAGAATCATTTTCATTACTTTTCAGCCATTCCAATTACCATCTCCCCTTCAGTGGATTAGTCCTCAGATTGTACGTTTTTCTTATTTCTCCAATATCACCTCACCTCATGCAGCTTCTTGAGTTTTCCATACAGGCGGCTGAATCGCAGTGGAAAACAAAGTGCTGTATATACATGCAGGGTACAATTAACTTACACTTAAGTGATGGAACCACTTACCATACGGCAACTCTGTATACTGTGAGGCCTTTTAACATTTCAAAGTTAATAACTGTTGCCATTTTAAAGTATGCTGACAGCTGAGATGCCTTTTTCCACGCTTTGCTTCGCCTTGCCGTGTGTATCTGTATGCTAAATAAGGTCAAGACATCAACCACAAAACAATAAATTTTCTTGACAACATAGGGGAAGTTCAGAGACCACTGCTGTGGCCAGAATTCAAATTGTAGTCAAACATCAAAGCATGAAAAAAAAAAAATGAAATAAATTAAATTTGCACTAAAGCTCTCATCTACTGACCTCATTTCAGGCCATTGAGTTGTTTACTGTATGTGGTCCATTTTACATCTTTAACCTCAGGCTTACATCATGGATAAAACCAAATGGCTCTTGATCATCTCTGATAATTACTCTCCAGTTCTGAGTACAGTTTACCACTTTTACATCATGAGTCTTTTTTCTGGCCATCACTCTGCTTTTAAGTTATGAAAGTGCTCAGCAACACCGCTAATGCAGCCCTCAGTCTGTTTGTTTGTTCGCCAGAGATGCACGAGTCAATTAATCCGAACAATAAAAACAGAAACCCCCATTTAACTCGTTAACCCTGCGTAGCCTGTTGTGATGTTCTCAGCGCCACATTTCCGTTTTCATTTGGCTCATTACTGCCTAAGTGGTGCCACAAATGGTCAGAATGATGTCACTGATTTGAATGAAGACCATGGGAGTGATTGGTTTAAATGCCTCTGTGTAATTGAATCGTGTTAGCCAGATATGCAATTGAATTATGTTTACTTCACTGGATGGGATTGTGTACAGAGTGTACTGTGTGTATGTACCAAGGGAAAGGGGTGTGCGGTGGAGTCCAGCATCTACCTCATAAGACCATCAATTAATAAAAAAAAAAGAGGAAATCAAAGATTGCTCACCCAAATTACATTTCTCACTTACTTCTAGTGTATGTGATCTAACCCTGCAGATACTTTAGGTTTTATTTGCCACGGATATGAGAGATCCTGCCACAACACAATGGACGTGAATGCAGTTTTCACAATGTTGAAATATTACATTTAAAATAATTAAAAGGTTTTGGTAGAAATTTGATTTGTGTGCATTATGCAGGCTAAACATGACAATGTCTATAGATTTTTTTAAAAATGGCAGTTTTTTAATTTACAACCACTTTTCCATTTTTTTTACTGACCCGCCATCTGCTTTTGGCCCAGTATTCCAACTATTTACTATGTATTTATGAAGCCCAATATCTAAAGTATGTGGGTCAGGGTAGACCTTCAAACTATTTTTTAAACAATTTCTTATTTAGATTAGTTTATTTTAAACATACATTCAACTCGACAAACAAGTATAGCTGAGGATTCATATATGTCAAGTCGACCCCCCTCGCACTCTTTCTTTCACAGTGGCTCATACAAGATCATACAACTGGGCATACACGTGCGTGGTGTCCTATCTGACTTGGCAGACCCCAAAGTGTGACCAATTGGTGTGTGTAGAGTGTGGATAGTCGGATTATCCGAAGACACAAGCTCCATCTCCCTTGGTTTCCATACTGTTGTTTCAGTCAGTCATTAGAATAACAATAACCACAATACATCCATCCAGTAAGCTGTAGCTGCAGGGGCGAGGTCAGGAGATACAAGTATGTGTTTGGCAAAGAATAGAAAAGATGTTAATCACAACCATCTTTGTCTTTTTAGACTGTAACATTAACAATAGTGTGCGTGTGTGCGTTAGAGTGTATGTGTGTCACAGTCTAATGATGCAGCAGTGATGATGGCGGCGCGTGGCGTCCCTATCATGTGGCGAAAAATTGATTAGCTAAGGGTCACACACAGCAGAGCCCGAAGCGTGTCTGTTTGCGTGTGTATCTCTGTGCATAAGCGTGTACGTGCCTGTGTGTTTGTGTGTTTTTGCGAATGTGTGTATAAATGTGTGTGTCGTCAGACCTCCTAAGCTGAATATTGATGTATTGATCAGGCGCTTGTGTTGCTTAAAGCCATTTGCTCCTCGGGGAGTCCTTCTAACACACACACGCACACACACGGAGCATGGCCATTGACAACTGTGTCATCTTTTCTATTGCGAACAATTGCTGACAACCAGCGTTGTTTCTCGTCATATTGTGTCATTGTCTTATCGGACAGTGGCAGAGTGCTGCTACAAAGTACACCTGCCACACGTCCATTCAGTGGGATGCTAATGCAAGCTCAAAAACATAATACCATTATGGAACTGAATAGCCTTATGGCCCACCTCTTGGCCTTCTACATGTGCTACAGCATTGTTATAATGATGGCATATCCCAGATGTGTGTGGGTTTTTTTTTTTTTTTCAGGGGGTTTAAGCTGGAAACAGGAGAAGACAAAAGTCTAGTGAGTCTAAAGGATGAAATTAATCTTGAACCTGGTCACAGCACCTGGTATTTGCTTTTGTGTAAAAATACAACACAAGGTTTCAGAAATTACAAGGTACGGGCGGCAGGTGGCCAGGTGCTTAAGGCACATGCCCTATAACTGCAACTTAGGCCATTTGAGGGACCTTTTGTTGTATCACTCTCTTTCCACATTTCCACCTGTATATACCACTATTGTGAGTATTGAATCAAAAGAAAAGAAATGAAAAGTAAAACGATAAAAGTGGTTAAATCCCTTAAAAAAGTGAATTAATGAGTGGAGAAAACTCATTGAATGCATGCTTTCATAGGGCATGACGCGTACCTGAAAATGTTTTGGATGGATGTATTAGACACCACCATAAAAGAACTAAATAAGTAAATATATTGAGGTAATTATATATTACAGTACAATAATACAGTACAATAGTTATCACTACTTTATAAAAACTTAATTATGTCGTATTCAGTGTGACTGCTGAAAAATAAGGAGAAACTTGCTAATGTGAATTTGAGCTTGAATTTGAACTGCACACAGGCAAAACTCTGGAAGCATCACCATCGAAAATTGCTGGCAGTAATCAAGCACCACAATATAAAAAGAGTTAAAAGAAATCAATGTTTTTTAATAAGCTCAGAAACAATCTCTTAAAACACAACATCAATCAAACTCTGTCATTTCTGCCTCCCTCTGTGTGTGTCTGTGTGCACGCGTGTGCGCATGTCTATGCGGACTGCCATCTAGATGAATAACCAGCAAACAGTGCAATGATTCAGCATCATATGCACTTTATCAATCAAGCAGTGTCTGAGAGGCACAAATGCAATTAGCTAATGTGTTTGCCTAAACTCATCAGAGGATGCAATTAGCAAGGGGAAACAGATAACCTGGCATCATCTATCAGAGAGGTGGAAGCAGAGACACAGGAGGAGGAGGAGGAGGAGGAGGAAGGAGAGGTGAGGAAGGGGAGGGGTGGAGGGGAGGGTGACAGGAAAGGGAAGAATGAAACTTTGCTGACTAAAAAAAGGTCTTATCCATTGCACCTAACAATTCATCTCCTACCCTCGACCTCCCCTCCCCCCCGTCTCTGTCTCTCTTTTTCTAATTACAACAGATGGCATTGAAGTGGCAGCCGGAGCATATTTCATCAGGAGGGAATAAAAGCAATTAGACATTCAATTTGGAGTGTAATTAATCCTACATTAAAGCCTTCATTAGTGATCGCTCGTTAGTGAAACATGCCTCTCTGAGAGGCCCAATAATAGCCCCCTTCGTCGGGGGATCAGCGCTAAGAGGGAAATCAAACAAGGTTAAACAAAAGCCATTGTTCCATTGGCGGAGAGACGAAGACAAATGAGGTGGTTAGGCTGGGGTTCGACTCACTGTTTTACACACATTTTCAACTCAAAGCTGTTTTTCTGGTTAGAGGTCTTAACTGTTAAAACTCTGGCTTAATGTGATTGCCTCCTAAGTCAGTGCTTCAGCACTTGAGTTCCCTCTTAGGCCTGGATCACTCTTAATGAATTTGAACGCTGTACCCTCTGATAAAAGTTCATCCATTCCAAAGTGAGGGAATCTGTTCCTGCCGCGGCATAATTTTGCAGATGTATTGCTTTCCAATAGAGATTTTACCATATATATGATTCATTTTTTTTATATATACTTTTGAAATTTTAATCCACAAGCTTTTTGTTTTGTTTTTTTACAGTTTGTTTGGTGACATGTTGGTTGACAAGCAGTCATTGCTTTGCAATCATATCCATGGCCACTACTGTGACAGCCATACCTCTGGGATTTCTGTTGAGTGGAGTTCTGTTGAGTTCGACTTTCTGTGGGTTGTGCTCTTTAGTGTCTTTTCAGGCATGATGGCTGTCGCTGCTGAAGTAAACCACCCATTTCTACCTCTATGTACTCCACACATAGTTACTGTTTTTTTTCCCCCACCTTTCCATCTCAAATTCATTTCACAACCTGTAATATCAGTGTATTTCTAGTGGTTTAGTATTTTATTAAGTGGTAGCTATTAAACCAGTAGGAGTTGGCGATATGGATAAAATCATCTGTCAGGTTATGTGTCATTTTGGAATCAGAATCAACTTTACTGGCCAAGTATGTTGACACATAGAAGGAACTTGACTCAGCAGCTCTCAGCTCTCTCTACTGCAGAGAAATTCACAAGACAGTGAATTCAGGCATGCAGCTAAACAAGGGTATCAAGAAAAATCATTATATACAAATTAAACATAATTTAAATTAAACATAGCTGATATATACAGTTTTTTAGTTGAATTATATATAAAGTACAAAGCAAATCCCCTGTTAGAAGTTCTATGAATGTATGATGTTTCCAAAGTCAATGAGCTATCATATTAAAAAAATGATGTGATGTCAGTATTGACCAAAATAATATTTATTGATTTGATTTTGAATCAAGCAGCCCTACAGAGAACACACGGTTAAACCTATTGTAGCTCCTCTACTATACTTGCTTCTAAATTTTTCTGTTTGTTCTTCAAATCTTTTGGTCAGGGTTGTTGTAGTGTAGCTCTCATTTATACACTTGCACAGGTAGGAAGAGGAGTTAGTTACAGCCTGTATCTCTCCCACACAGACACTGCTGTCAGAGCGTGAAGTGTCTTAAACACAAGTTCTTTTATGTTCCCTCTGAGGTTGTTAAGTTGGGGTCACACCTGTAAACAGCATTTTTTTTTTATATCATGGTTAAATTATAGTGTCATAGTGTGTGGCACATAAAACAGACATTGTTTTGTTTTTTATTTTTTGTCTTTTACCCCTTTTCTGGGTAAAACAACCAAACAAAAAAACAATATCTTCATAACAAAATCAGTGACAGGTTCTAAATCATGTAACAGTGATAAGTCTTCCTAATAACAAGATGGATAGCAATGCAGTACGCATGAAAACATGCAAACACCTACATGCAATCCAAGCCAAACATGCCGGACCCACACACATCAAGCGATGTGATGGTCTGATATGATGAAACCATTTGAAACATGCTTCAGGTGTACTGTATGGAGTTGCACGCATGTGTCGTTTTTGTGTGCTCTGTGCTTCAGTGCGTCCCCAAGAGGGGATTCAGATCCAACTCTGATCTCAGCGAGGAGAGTCAGGTGAAGGGTGGCAACAAGGAAGAGAGTACCCACATGCAAAATTGACGTGAGGAGGTGAGGAACGAGGGAAGAACGGAGGGATGCGAGGATGAATAAAACAAAGTCTGCCTCTGACTGGGGGGTGCCCTCAAGAATTCTAAGACTTCATTTGCTCCAGAGGATGGTTTGTGTGTGAGTCTGCGAATGCGCACGCAAGTCTATTTCCCCCTGCATCTGTGTGCGCTTTGTGCGAGTGTGTGTGTGTGTGTGTGTGCTGTCTGTACATATAAGAGTAATACAATATCCTTACAGAGGGCCGTGCCTGCTGCCCGGGACACACAAGCACGATGAGCAGATGAAAAATGAATTAAAGAACAACAGAAGAAAGGGAGAAAGGCAGAATAAACAATGAGAAAGAGCTGTGGCTCCAAATAGTCGTGTGGCTAGTGCAAATGTGTGTAGGTATATGGCTGTGTGTGTGCGCGCACATGAGGGATGTCTTTATTTTATGATTTACACTATGCCCTAGTTTTAAACGTATTTTCGTCCTTTGAGTGTGTGTGTGTGTGTTTGTGTGTGTGTGTCCATTGAATATTTAGTGGTTTTGTCCTGACGGTGGCTATGTGGAGGACTGGTCTCTCACAGAAGAAAGCAAAAATCTTCCAGTCAGACAAAGAAAATCTGAAAACAACTTGGCTACATCAACACATGGAAGAGATACATTTTAATGCACAAAACAGTTTATGTCTAATCAACGTACAAAATACTGGAATTCAGTTGGATCCAGTGAGATCATGAGAGCAGCAACAAATTAAGAACAGGGTACAGAGTGCAGACAGTCCCGTATGTGGTTTAGGTCGTACAGCCGTGGTATAAAATTGTGATTGGATCTCTTTCTTGCATTGTGAAGAAGAAATTTAATGAACAAAACCATGAAGGAAAAAAGTCTAAAAGTTTGAAAAAAAAAAAGTGTGTAAAAATATTTTGTTTGCTCACATCTGTATTTGTAAGAGAATCCAGCGTGCGTGGTTTGTTGATGGATGGACACAGTGATGGGAGGAAATGAAAATGAATTATATATTATGTGGGTGTGTGTCACATTTCTGAGATCATAAAGCCCCGAACACCACAACAGAGTAATTAGAGCGTTATTTTTTGAGTATGGTGGTAGGGTCTGCCTTAGGAATCTGTTTCTTTGTCTCTCTCTGTCTGTCTCCTTCTCCCTTCCTGCCCGTTTCATAGCAGCAAGGATTTAGGAGGATGCACAGTTTGTCATTTGGCCAGTGAGACAGATACTAAGAGTTTTGGCTGTGACTTATTTGAGCTAATGGTCCAGAACATTGTGAGCACCCCCACACCCAGAGGCAATTTCGTTGGCGCACTGGGCCGGTACAAATGGCCCATGGTATACCTCCATGGTCAACACACACACATGCCAGGTCTACACACACACATACACATCAGCATGCACATACACTCATGTACACTCTCACAAATGCACACCTCTCTCCATACCTGCCATCTATATGTCCCGCAGAGGCCGTTCGGGCCAATGGTGAAATTGTGATAAATTCCACATATAGCTGCATATAAACAAAGGAGAGGGAGTGAGAGGGAGGAGAAGTAATCAGGCTGTCAGACACAGGTAGAGGTAGTATGAGATACATATAATGAAAAAGAGATACCAGAAACATACAGAGGAAGAGAGAGATGGACAAGCATATCAAGGGAAAGGTAATGAATAAGAAGGGGATGGGAAGGTGCCTCTGTTTGGCAGGTCTGGTGAAGTGGAAGAAACTTCTGGAGAAGGAAACGGCGAGTATCTGTGATTAGACTGTCTGACTACATTTCTGTAGTGATATTGTGGCTGAGAAGCCCCCTAATTCCCTTTGAAATGTCCACTCCAAACGAGACACTTCAGCACAACATTTAGACTGTCTGAACTCTCAGCAAGAGACCAGAGTGACTGGTCAATTATATCTCCCCCGGGGGGAGGACAGACAAATCAAGCTTTCGCATTAAGTACACAAACACACGCCGACATGCGTACATGGACACATAGAAACACATGTACACACACACGTTGCATGCACGGACACAAGCGTACACACGAACAGACATGCACAGAATACATTTTTTTTCAAAGCACTGTACACATGGAGTGCACCCAAGAAAACAACAAGCGCCATAAAAACAAGTTCATAAAAACTGGACTATTTTGAAAGGTCTGGCTTTAGTTAACCAGTTATTTCAGGTTTAAGCATTTCCACAAATTGGACTGACACCACTTCCCAATGATGAAGACAAGGATTTAAAGAAAGTGTCACCTCTTCACAGCCATATAGTGACATATATGTGGGCTCCAATTTTATGAATCAATCCAGTGCACCTCTGTGACTTTGTTGCCAGAGGTGTCTGGCACTCCTGGGCACACTTGGAATGGCATGGAATCTAATCTGTAAAATATCATACATTGCAAAAAGTCTGGAGAAAATACTTTGTTTCTGTCTTATTAACACTTTGTAATTCCAGTTCAGCTCCATAAGAATCAGAGCCTGACAACTTTTAAGTTCAAGTTAACATACTGTATAGCACTTTTTGTTTTAAGACATCAATCGCCCTAACAAACACAGATGTTAAGTTTACCGGGTTTGCTTTTTATCTTGTTAATTCCCCTTCTGCAATACCCTTCAGGTCACCTCACATTGTTTTTCTTAAAATGCATTTCATATTCAATAATAATAACTGAAAATCTTGACCCATATTTTCTCCTGTAATACAATTTTTAAAGCTCTGAAAAACAATAATAAGCAATCTTAAAATGTTCCTTTTTTCATGTTCCGTGACATTTTGTCTCTTTGTGGTTTGGCTACCCCTGACACACACACACACACACACACACACACACACACACACACACACACAAACACACAAACACACAAACATGCACACAGCATGCATACAAAGACTAAGTGCTCTTACAGTGATGAACTGTCTGGCCGTGGCACGACTCAGACACAGCCTATCACCATGGCAGCGCATGATGATATCAAGGTGTTCTAAGGTCTCTGTGCGCATGTGTGTTTGTGTGTGTGTGTGTGTATTTGTGTATGTGCATTTGTCTGTCTCACTCGGTGTGTTTCTCTAAGACGAAGAGCCAAAAAGACACATGTGGGTTACATTGTTTTTATTTTTCAGTTTACTGTCTTTTTCATTATCATCTTCTTTTTTTCTGCCAACTTCAGGACGTTAAACATGATAATGTTGTGACAAAAGACTGAATACAACATGGTTTAAAAAGAAAAGATAAATAAATAATCCTAAAACACTCTCTTATCACTCTTGTCACTCTTATCTTCTATGGCATAATTCACAGACACCCAGAATTGTCAAAATGCTGACTTTGCATAAAGCACTGCATGCCGGGTCACCATGTTTAAAAAAAATAATGAGTAATATTTGGTTTCAAACTGGCTTATTTGAACATATCAGAAATCAATTTCAGGTAATTACTTGCTGAAATAACTTTTGAGTCACCTGTCACATTAAAGTGATGTCTATACAAAATGAATGCATGTTGTGGCCTCAGCCTTGTTATGCAACAAATTGGCTGTTACCATATTATTTTTCAGTCTAATATATTAAATATCCAGTCATGTCATGAGCACACCTCAGATCACACACTCATCCCTCTGTCACTAGCCTCCAGGAACTTCATGGGGGAAGTTCAAAGGTTGCATGATTGTATTTATTTATTTTTTTCTATATATATATATTATTAGGGCTGTCAATCGATTAAAAAATTAACTAATTAATCGCAAAAATTTCTGGAATTAATCGCGATTAATCGCGATTAATCTATCAATAAATGTTCAATAAATTAAATGCATTTTCTGAGACTGAAGTTTAATGAATATTTATTTATGTAAAATGATCAAATTAATGTAGATAAACACAGATAAAGTATATGAAATTCATTCATTTTATTGGCTTAAGGTGCACATATGCACAGTGCAAACAGAAAAAAGCAGCAGAGATGAGAAATATTACTGATAGTGCCACACTCCTGTGTGTAGACTGGGTGTTTTGCTTTGAGGTGATTTGTTTAAGTCGTGTACTTCTGTGGAATTTAAATTCGGCTTTGCAAACTGTGCAAATTGCCTTGTTTTTGTCCAACGAGCCATCGGGCAACTTTTTAAAATGAATGTTCCCCCTAAAGTCCTTATGCATCTTTACACCCAGGACTCTCCTTCAGTTAGGATAGATCAAAGACATATATACATAGACCCTCACTGAGCAGGTTGGTCCGTTGCTGCGTACGTTAACATGTCCGCCATATTGGATTGGCAGATCTGCCCGTAAACTAATAACAAACAGGGCCGGTTTTAGCTGTGGGCAATGTGGGCGACGCCCAGGGCGCGTCTCCGTGAGGGCTTTAAGTTAATGCCTCTTATACACCCATTCACCACACACACACTAATATATCTGGGAAACAAAGCTCTACTTTGCCACATCCAAAATGGCGGCCGCCACCGGAAGTAAACAAAACCGCGTTAATTGCGTTAATTTTTTTTTAACGCGTTATTCTTTAAATTAATCGACAAAATTAACGCGTTAATTTTGACCGCACTAATATATATATATATATATATAATATATATATATATATATACCTAAAGTGAGAGCTTGTGGAGACAAAGGAAATAAAGTCAGCTTAGGCTTGTTAAGCTCAGTATGCTTCTAATTTCGTTTTTGCCTGCACACTAGAAAATATAATTAACCAGAATAGTTTTAAAACACTGCAGGGTACGTCCTTGCAGTGGTCAGATCAGAGTCCAGTGGAGCCAGAGTGAGCACTGTTAATTTTATTTTCATTTATTAGCACATATCTCCTCGAGGTATTTAGACTAACGAGGTTTCAGAGGGCCTTGGTTGAGCTTTATGTGCCCTGTCATTATTGATTTTACTGAGCACTGGCCGTGATGAGGACAATACACACTACTCTGTTTTGTTGCTTATGAGAAATTAGTACACCATGGCCTTGTTCTGTGTGGAGAGGCAATCATGTAATGACAGAAATGATGATGTTGACTCATTGGAGGGGGTTATGGAAGATGATGTTTCTCCAGGTGAGTGAATGACATAGGAGTGAATGAGACAGAAGTCAAATGTTCCGCCTGGTATTGTTCCTATAAAGAAGCCATAAGTGCTAAGCAGTAGGACTGTCGTATATTTTTGTGTATGCAAATCAAGAGCTGGCCTCAGAAGTTCTTAACCTAGCTCTAATAATTTTTTCAGTTAGGGGAAAAACATGCTGTTCATCTCTGTAGTAAAAACTACAACTTATGAAGCAGTCTCAATGTAATAGACTGATACCTCTATATCACCTACATAAGCAAAGGAGACCATCAGAGAGATTGGATATTTCTATATAGTTATTCTTAATGCCTTTCACTGGCTCTGATCGCCGCAAAATCGTATGAAACCAACCTATCACGCAGACTGGAAAAAAGTATCTTTAGATTTTCCTAGGCAAAGTTTCACAGCAAGTAGTACATTAGCCAGTTTAAAGGAAGCAGGAGGAGATTTTTCTTTAAAGAATTGTATTGTTGGTGTTATATGTTGTGGCTATAACTGGAGTTTATTTTGTTTCATTGTTCCCAGCATAATATTACATTTATTGATCTTAGATGGCCACAAATACATAAATAGATACATTACCTCTTTGCTATGCACCCTGCAAACGGCTGTGAGAAATAAGACAAACAGTATTTAAGTTTCATCTTTCTTTTACTTGCTTCCATAACAAATGTTACGCATCAGGCAGATCAATCATTACTAGATACTCGGATGTACCTAATGTCCTTCATAACTTCACAGTGAAAGCAAACAAACATGCCAGCTATTGGATGAAGTGAGTCTCCTCATATGTACTGGCCCTTGCAAATAATAATGATAACGATAATACTCAACACCACGCAATACCAACCACCTTCAAGCTAGACATTCACAGGCTGTGTACATACTCTTCAAATCCAAGACCATTAAATGGGTAACATTGAAACACGAAACATGAACATGAAACCTACATCCTCTTAATCAAACGCATCGAACACCGAACAATAACTTTTCATTTGAAAGGTTAGAGGAATTTTATGTTTATGTAAAGCTCTCTTTGACTGTCTTTTCATCACAGTTCATGAGTGTTGAATTGTCTGTGGAAGATATTTGTGGTTTGATCTCCTTGAAGACCCTACCTTGAATACAGTTGTTAAGACCCTCCTATTACCTTTTCCTTTGTCGATAAAGCTGGGCTCAGACTGCTGGACTGGAGTTTTGGGTCCATTTATCCCTCATTCATGCCTCCCAACAAACAGAGGAAATGCCTGGTCTGGGTCTTTGGTCAGTAACCATGTTTGGCCCGGATTATCTGGTAATGTGAGAGGTTTACAGATCCCGTCCTAAACCTCCTGGACTGTTTGCAGACTCATCAGGGCCACCTTGATAATTTTAGACATATTTGATATTTAGGAGTTAAAAATTGGATGATTATTTGAGTACTTTACAGGCAGAACCATGATAGCATGTGTGAGAGAGATAAGTGTACAAAATATTAGTCCCAGAGTTGCCAAGCAATGGTCAACATTCTTGCCCTTGAGGCTAACATTATTAAAACTGACAGTTAAAATCTCACCTTCGGTTTTTGATGAAAAATGAAGGCAACATGTGTTGACTGCATCTTACCAACCATTTTCTCATCCACACTTGTTTAACCTTGGTTTATTTTAGTTTGTTACGTTGTTATAATAAACATGAAGTTCATAATTTAAAGAAAGGGCTAGTTCCAGATAAGTATTTATCTTTCTATTCTAATACAATAAAACAATACTGATACATTTATTCGTTTATCGAGAATTTGTTGCATGTATCTGCTGTTAATTTTTTTTAAATATTATTATCACATGTGCATGTACACCTACACATATATAATATATGTATATTTTCTTACTTGCAAAGCATTATTTAATTATTGTTACACCAACTTTTTGTTTACATCTGCTTCCCCAGGAGATCATGTGGCATGATAATCTTAATAACATCCTGTAGTGTGTGATGGTCTATTATTTTCAAATCTTGTAGGGTGCATGTTTGAGATTAGAGAGAACATCTGTTAAGTTTCTCCTTTCTCCATGTGCGTGATGTAGCCTGATTTCAAAATCTGTTAAGGTTTTAAACCTCCTGTAGTCTGAGCCTGGCTTAAGTGCGTGTGCAGTGTTGGGTTTAGTGTTGCGGCTGTGTGTTTCCGTGCATGTATATACCTTAATTTACCTGATCTCAACATCATTTTACAACAAGTAGTTTCTTACTGCGCCTGTGTGTGCTGTAGCTGAGGGGATACGAGTATGGTAAGGAATGAAAAGTACAACAGAGAGATCCCTCTTGACTGCTCTTGGCTTGACTAGTGGACTAATGCCCCTCTTCTGAAAGTATCGCTGTCGCTGTGCTTTGCAGCAGTGTGGTATACACTCATGGCTAGAGATAACAGCATTGACCTGCACTATTATGGCCTCTCTTGGGGTAGGGGGTGGAACTGTGGTTGTCTGCACCCTTAACTGAGCTGTATCAGCACCATGATGTGATTGGTCCAACGTGGGTGCTGTGTGTAGCTAGAAAGAAAGCGCCTTTTTTTGAAAAATCTAACAGACAGAGTAGCAGACTTACTAGGTTTGATGAACTCCCTTGTTTAGCATGCTGTAGGAGTTAAGGAGTCTGATACTGTTACCAAATCTTTCAGGGCAAAATAAGCACCTTCTGCTGCTACTTTGTGTTGTAAAGATACAGGAATTTCTTCATTTTTAATCAGCACATTGCTCTGGCTGCTGCTTAGAAGAAAAGGTGTAGGCAGGAGCTTCACTTGTCCTGACTACTGTCAACCCCCAACATGTCATCAAGGTAAGCACACCTCTTACAGTCAGAGCCCATATCATGAGCTCTGATGGTTCTTAGTCCAACACAGCACAGATACCATACCAACACCTAAAAGTAATATTTTTTTAGATGGACCTCGATCAAGTTAAAGAAACATTTAGGTTACAGTGGTATTCTTCTTTCATAGAAATCATGTTTTATAGTCATCCATTGCTACAAAAGAATAATAGCTAACAGGCTTCACATTTGTTGCATTAGAATGATTGTTTGTCTGCATTTTAGGGTTTATCTTTGTGTTTTTTTCACCCTCAGCCCTGAAAGGTCATAGTACCTCATCCTGCTGACATTTAGAGCATTGATAATATTCCCTCACATATCAATTTCACCTATTTTCTCATCATTCTCGTTTCCCCCTAGCAGAAAATGGAATCATTTGTGCTTTCAGCAATTTGTTATTGATTGGGAGAGCTCTGGAAATAGAGGGTAGCCATTATGGCAATGCTGCAGCTACGGTTAAATTGAGTTTTAAGCAGGCCTGCAAATGTATCATTTCACAGCCATAACACAAAAGCTTTTAAATCCATGAACCTCAGGATGGATCAAATGCCTAAAAATACCAGTATTCTCATCATATCGAGAGCTATTAGAATTTCTGCCGTTGAGAGGTTTTCCGTAATTCTGTAGAATGTGACAGTATGTGGCTGCGTTTAAGAGAAACCACAGTTAAGATTGATTCTCTGACTAGCATCGGGCCTTTCGAAATGTGCCATTGTGGGCAAAAAAACGGTGATTCAATGACTATTGATGCATATCTTATTTTTATGTACAGAGTTCTTGGTCTGTTTGGTCACTGTAGCTGCTTTGGAAGAAAATAGTAAATGATTATATATGTGTGTATTGCTGATTTGCCTTTGGAGGTGTTGAGAGAATCAATACATGTCTAAGCACATGCGCATGCAGGGTTACACACACACATATACACACACACACACACACACACACAGATGCATGGGCAAATACATACAAGTATACCGTCAGTACGGGGATCTGTTTTTCTCTTATTATAGGAACTTGTATAGATGCTAGTCACAGAGAAGTGGTGGACTGCTTTCTCCTGCAGTCGACACGTGCCCCCAAGCCCTTTTCGCCCTGCACCCAGGGGACAGTGCATCAGGCCTGGGCAGGAGAGGCAGTAGGACTGCCTCAGGCTGGGTCTTCACCACATCATCCCGGCTCTGGTCTGGTTAGGACACCAAAGAAACCACGAGCCTGTAGCACCTCTTCTCGTTCTTCTCGCTCATAAATAATGCTGCCTGTTAATAATGAATTAGTAATTACCCCAGCTGTTTTATTTTTGTTGACCAAGGAGCAGAGGGGCTCATAAATTAGTAGTACCCCTTCCCTCCCAGGGTGTAGTCCTGCTCCTAAATCCCCAGAGGAGGGTCGCCGGCTTTTTATGGCCTGTGAAGCAACTACCCCCCACATTCAGCTGGCTGGTTGGTCCTAAAGTTGTTTTACCCCCATTTCCAACTGTCATTCTCCTCCCAAACCAGAGGACCTGTTCTCACTCTGCGACATCCACTTACACACACACACACACACACAGAAAGTTCACAATCAAACATGGAACGCTTTCAGCTCTGGCTTTAGGGCAGATACTTTCAAATAGTAAACATCTGTTTTGCATTTTTTTTAATCTTTTATGATGGTGGTCATGTCAGCTGAACACAAAAATTTACAATGTTGTGAGTGTGTGCCATGTTGGCTCTGTTGTCCTCAAAGCAAGAAGGTCCTCGTCTCAGACCTGACCCTGCCAGCCTAGTTTTTCTTAGGATTTCCTCAAGCAGTCCAGACATCCACGTTAAATGAATCAGAATCATCACCTGTAAGTGTGAAAATATTATTGTCTGTGTGTGTGGTAGACTGCCGCCAACCAGTTTTTTTTTTATCCATCTGTATGCCTTACAGCGTTTTGAAGATGCTTTGTTAGACAGGAGCAGTATACAGTACCTGAACGGCCCTAGAGTATATACTGTATACTGTGTGTAGGCATCATAAGGATACCAAGGTATACTATATATATTGGCGTTGTTTTTTTCATTATTTCTATAGTATAGGAAATGAAGATATAGCTGAGGCTTCAGTCGTGAGGACACCCAAACAATTTAATGTTTTAGGCTGCAAGTGCTTGAATATATGAATGATTTGAGCATTGCTACGTGAGTACAGATCTGTGTGAAAGCTCTCAGTTGAGTGCATTGAGGCATTATATCTGTATGTGTGGTGTGAGTGTCCATGAATGCATGCAAAGGTGCATGTGTGTGTTTTTGTCAGAGTGGGTTGATGAGCAGAACAGTGCATTCCAACCATGGTGGTGTCTTGCCTGGCCCTTGTCTCACTTTCCTCTAAAGGTTAGATGTGTGTGTTTGGTTGTTGACCTGGAGAGGGAAAGAGTGTGTGTGTGTGTGAGAGAGAAAGAGGGAGAGAGAGAGAGAGTGTGTGTGTGTGTGTGTGTGTGTGAGAGAGAGAGTCAGAATGCCAGACTCTTAATGATCCCTCCAGAGAGGGCTTGCTATGTGCGTGCAGCGCTGAGGCCCGGACAGGGAAACTCGGGGAAATTAGCTATCTCTCTCAATAACCTCAGATGAAAGTCTGCCTCCTACCGGCTCCTCTGTCACTGGCTCCTCAAGACAATAAGCCAATTAGACCAAACCTAGCTAAGGGCCAGGGCCTGTGTGAGTGTGTGCATGTGTGTGGCTTTGTGAAAGTGTGCAAGTGTGAGTTTGAGATGAAGGAGAAATAGAAAAATAGCAATACAGATTTCTTGAGCATCATTTTCATGGTACTAGGGATCTGGATGAAGATAAAAAATTCAAAGTGATAATTTATGAAAATTTCATATAAGTACATTTCCACTTGGCTACCCTCTTTTGCTGAATAGTTATTCACCCTATAGCTAGTAGTAGCAAAAATAAAACATAGAACATAGGTTGTAGCTGTAGCACCTTATCCACCCTATCTGCATACATATGATTATATAAAAGGCAAAGGATCCATTTATGGCTAATTTTGTGAGAACATGTCAGGCAGTCATATAGAAATCCACCTGACACTAAGAGTCTTTTCAGGGATAACTGCTGTAGCACAAAGGAAGTGATGTATATGACATTTAGAGTAATACAGTAGTAATTGCAGATATTTTTGGAGCAAAGGGGGTAGAAATGAATAGTCTAGATGAGCAGTAATTGCTAAAATATCCGTACAAAGTAAAAAATAGAAGGACACACACTTAATCAACAGGAGATCTAAAGAAATGGATACAGCAAAATTGTCCAATTGACCATTTGATTGGCAAGTGATCTCACTGGATAGCCCCTGGGCAACACATTGTAAAAACTACTTGGAATTGTGTATCTGCATCAAACGTGTGCTTTCAGAAAGCAACATTTAGATCTTGGAAAATTCATAATATATGCAGCATATCATGCTATGAATGATTAATATCTCATAAATAAACTGTTTAGTATGAATGGATATGTATAGGTGTTGATGTTACTGATTACTCTGGCAAAATTGCGTAATGTGTTTAATTTAGATACCAGCATTTTGTGAGATTAGATGTCACTTTTTTTCAAATGAAGGATATTACTCTCTCCCTTTCTCTCTCTCGCTCTCTCTTGCCTCAGCACCCCCCTCACCGCCTTTCTGAGATATTGGCCTGTCTGTTCATTCCATAACTCATACTTTACTCGTGACGCTCAATTAAACTGCATACATTAGGCGAGTTGATGGGGAGGTAGGACATTTGTAATCAAGCATATTTATTCTCTTTAATCACCCTGGGGACCTGGAGACCTCAGGAAGGCACACGCGCAAGGACGCATGCAAATGCATACACACATACAGACGCGCGCATGCATGCAAATCCTCAAACAAACACCCTTACTGACAACAAGACATGCACAACCATTCACACATACGGAAAAGTGCGCACACACACATACACACACACACTTATCCAATGGTGCTGCTGAACTCAATCAAGCCGTGGCTTGGCAGCCTTGACTCCTTCGCCCCTGTAACTCCCCCTCTGCACCCTGGTCCCTCGACCCCAACCCCATATTAATGACAGCTCACTAGTTTACATATTAATGAATAGCTTCGGTTTTTAATATGCTGCTCAGTAAATCACGCAAGGCAAGCAGACAGGCTATTAGTGCTTTGTACTCCTCTGGTGTATATTAAAAATATATGGGGTGATTTGTATAGCATGCGTGCCTGTAGGTGTTTTTGTGTGTGTATATCAGCAACTGCTGTGTGTATGCATATCCTGTGAGGGTATATATGTATATCTGTCAGGCGTGTGTGTGTGTGTGTGTGTGTGTGTGTGTGTGTGTGTGTGTAAAGGTACATTCCCTGAGTTTGTTCACAATCGAGATTCGAAACGTCAACGGTGCTGTTGGGAAATCTGTGGATTTTTGGTTTTGATGTTTGCATTTGTTTCAAGAAAATACAAAGGTAGGAGATTGTCTGCAACAAAAGAAAGTTCAACATTGACTTCCTGCTTTTCTGCATTTGACATAAAGGCTTCATGCAAGCAGCGACACACACACACACACACACACACACACACACACATACATACAATGAGTCATTTCTGTCAACTTGGACAAACTGTAATCGTGTGCAAATACACCCCACTGTCAGTTAATCTCCGGTGGCTGTCACTAATCACATATAGAAGAGTGAACGGGATGTGAAAGGTAGGAAATAATTAGAAATATTCCCAGTGGCTGCTTTGTGACTGGGACTCAGTGGAAGGCTCACTTTTAATTAAGACGAAGAAACCAACACACCAACACACATGAAAGCGCACACAAAACATCGAGTTGTGCGTTCAGACTGTACCATATGTATACACAGGCATCTACACATACGCGTGCACACACTAACAGCAATACACACACTATCGCACACTCCCAGTGAGCAACAGGGGAAATAAAGGCTTGGTTTAAAGAGGGCTTAGAGCCGTCCATGACCTAGAATGAGTCTATATTCAGTGAAGGCTGTGTGTGTGTATGTATGTGCAGATATGAATAATGTATTCCAGGTTTTTCATGACAAATTTATTTGTTTATAAGCAAGGGATAAGAGGAATAGAAGAGTAAGAGAGACAGAAAGATGTGGGAAGACACAAACACGGATTGATTATCACAGTGGTCCTCCATATATGTGTCTCCAGCAGTGAGACTAGGATGTGTAAGTCTCAGTTGATGTTCCTTAACACTTAATATTCACATACACACATGTGCTGCATGTATATGCTTTCAGGCACACATGCATGAATCTCTTAAGGAAGTTTCCTCCTAATTCCGGTGCGTCCTGGCCCCTCTGAATGTGTTTGCGTTCATTTTGTGTCCATAGAATGCTCTGCACACATGCTCACACATGTGTAAAGTCTTCAATCCATTCACAGTGTCATTATGTATAGGATTCTCTCTCATTTTCCATTGTATGGCCGCCATTAAGTACCCACTACATTATCGAGCTCCCATCTGCTAATGACAAAATAGACAAAGAGAATAATCAACACTCTTCTCCATCGCTGCTGCTTTCTTCCTTCTATCCATTGTGTATCAGCTCTCCCCTCTCTCCGTCTCCCCAGTCATTTGGATAAAATCAAGGGATTGTCATAATGCGTGTGTGTGTGTGTGTGTGTGCAAAAGAGTATACACTCACATTGCTCTAGAGTATGTATTCTTCAAGTGTGTGTGCCAACTATCTGGCGGGTGTGTCTTCGTGCACGTTTGCCTTCGTGTGTATGTGTCCCAGTGTGTGTGTGTGTCTCTGTGCATGAAGACCACAGACGAGATGCAATAATTGAAGGCCCTCCTGCCGATTTCACACAATCAACGTGGCCACACTGAAGGTGATGAAAGTGAATCAAAGATTGAAGGGAGAGTTGGTTTAAAAAGCGCCCCCCCCACACACACCACTCCTCAATTATCCCCCACAATGGCTTATTAATACCATACCCACCTTCACTGCATAGCACCCTCTTTATTTCCTTTCTTTCTCCCCTTTTCCACATCAGAGCCTCCCAGCATTATATTCATATTACCCTATGCCTCCATATCTGACCAGATCTACCTCATTGCTCTTCCCCTTTTCCCTCTCTTCCCCCTGAATCCACCCTGCTCTCCATCCTTGTCCTTCATATTTTTTAAAACCCACTGCCCTTTGCCTTAATATCTGCCCAGATCTCCGTCACTGTCAGCCCCCCCCCCCCACCCCTTCCTCCTCTGCCTCCTGCTCTTCTCCTTCGCTTCACTCTCCTCCTCGTGCACCCCTCCTCCCATCCCTCCACCTTTTTTTTAAATCCTTTTTAATGAAACAGAGGGACCCGGCTGCCAGTAGAGGTGATCCTCATTCGGCAGTCCCAGTGTGCGCTGATTGTCTGTCTGCAGAATGGCCGGGGAGCGGGCTGAATAGGATAGATGAGTCTGTATTGGCCCTGCTGCTGTAATTCACATAATACCGTTGCTCCTGTACTATTGCCACCACTGCTCCCTCTGTCTTTCCCCCTCTTCTTTTCGCTCTAAAAGAAAGATAAGGCTCACTGATATGATCCTGGAGATGAATACGCTCCCATTACCAAAAAGCTAGGAGGAGCCGAGCCATTAATTGTTTGTCATTTGGTGTCACCACAACATATGCATGGAGCTCATGGCATGTATCATGTCTAGGGTTCAGGGAAGAGGCCGGGCGGGCTGGTAAGAAGTGAGAAAAAACAGGAGAGAAAGAGAGAGGAGGCTGTGTCTGTTATTATCCACAACACGTTTGCGTTTGATGTTGCCATCGTCATTTTCCCTCTGTGCGTCTAGATCTAGCCAGAGAGCAGTTTCAGGATCACAGCAACACGGGGGAGAAAATATTGAATCAATGCTTCCGCCGGCTTTTGAAAGCAGTGTTAGCGTTTGATGCTGCGACATCGGGTGAGAATGAGAGAAAAGGAAAAATTTGTATGAGGAAACAGTCACTCTCTCCCTCCACCCCTCTTCTCCATCTTTACCTCACCTTTGCTTTCTTTTCGTCTGTCTTCCTCTCCTCTCTCTTTTCACTGCTTACCGCCGTCATTGTCTCATTTAGCCTGTCTAAAAATATAGTCTTTCTCCCCAGATGTAAAGGGGGAGAAATTTCGACATGTGTGTTACCTTTTCATCTACGAGGCGGGGAGAGGAATCTTGGGGGAAATCAGGTGTCTTAATGACAGCGGAGTGTGCAGCATAGGTAATGCCGAGCGCCGGCATTTGCAGTACACGCATTAAATTATTCACATCAAAAACTCATTGTTTGTTACCTGACAGAGCCGTGGAGAGAGGTGGAAGGATGATGGAAAAGCGTGATGAATTAAACATCAGGAAGATGGAGTGCCTCAGAGAGGGAGAAAGAGAGAGGCGAAAGGAGGGAGTAAAGACAAGAAGAGAGGAAGGTGTTTAGAATCTAAAGATGTACTCTTGTCTTTTGAGAGAATGGAGGTGGGGTTGAAAGAAATGTGTATGTGTTTACAGCCATGATTTTATGATAATCTTACAGACTGTTTATAGTACCCACCTATTATCCCTGCCACCAATGACAGGCAGTCAGGATGTAAATCAGAAAACCAAAATAGGAAGTGAGAAATGTACCTGCTACAGATCTGAGCAGTATACTAAAGCTGCTTATACATTCAAAAAAATCTTTTTTTTATTTTACAGTTTTTCCACTCAGGAAGGTGACATGTAGGGATGCTGATCTCTGGTTAACTATTACAGAAAATATTACTACACTCATACATACTCAATATTTAGCAATTGAGTGATGAATCAGTTTGTTATTCTTTTGTTTTCTACAGACAAAGTATAACATTCTAGGTTCTTTGGTCTGATTCGGCTCCTCAGGCTGTGGTGGTGTGGGCCACAGGGGATCACTGAGTTCATGAACCAAACTATGATACTCTCCCATTTGTGTCCTCACATGGTTTTATTTATATACCCAGCTTTGACTTCTGTGTCTGGCTTGCAGTCTATGCTGAAAAATAGTGACACAGAGAATCCTCCTTTGAGAGACCGAGAGTGCTGGTCGAGTGACATATATAGTGAATAAGGAGAGGGAGCACCAGTAGTGAGAAAGCTAGTGAATCAAAGACAGTGGATACGCTAAGTTGTTTTTTTTTGTGTCACGTGTAGTTTTAAATGAGGAAATCTGCAACTTTGTAGTATAATTCATTATAATTCGTGCCCTGTAGTCGCTATTGTAGTAAATCAACTAAATGTTTCAGCTGTGGACAAACTTGATGTTGCTTTTGTCAGAACATGAGCAGTAATGGCAAATAATTGGTGATCGTATAGTGTAAATGTGATGTAGTCAAGGTTAAATGATTTACTGTAGCATTGGCGAGGATACATGCATTCACCACCACTTATTTTAGTCAAAAGTAAAAACATTAAATAATGAATAGAGAATCACGCCAGAGACAACAAAGTATAACCAGGAGTGTTTTTGCACTATCACATTTTTGACACCAATGATACAAAAAAACAACAACTGGCATCTAAACATGCTCTCAGGCTAAACAGGAAGTAAAACAGAATGTAGTGCTCTCTCAGAGGAAGCGCTAGTTAACAGTTGTGTGAAAATTGAGTTTGATGAGAAAAGGCATTAGCAGCAAGTCTTGCAAATTAATGTTTTAAGCATTCTTTAAAAATGGATTAGATTTAATACTTCATGAAGTACAATGATAATAGCTTGTTTCACAGAAACATAATGTAGCACTTAACAATGTACTGTAATTAATACATTATGTTAAGTTGTATTATGTTAATTTCTGATGGAGAAATTAAAAATAGATTATACAACTAGTTCAAGTGTATATCCTCTTGATTAGGGAGCAGAAAGCAAGAGGGGCAGAGAGAGGGGAAAAACACATGCATTTATCAGAGGGTGATTAAGTTTAAGGCAATGATTCACTAAATATTTAACAGCTTTGCTTGGTGCAAAGTATATCATGAATTATAGATGGCAAGGATGAGCATGTCTTGATGTAAGACAGTGTTTAAAGACTTAACCTACAATGAGGGAAGAGCAATTACTATTGTAATAAATGAGAGTGGAGTGAAAAAAGACTGTCTATTCGTTATTTCTAATTAATTTCTGAGGATGATCACAACGGGGGGAGAGAGGGGATGGGGCCACGTCCATTAGTCTCTGACACTTTGGGGCCCCCTTTGTCCTTGATAAATGGACTCTATGCTTCAAATGACACACACACACAAGAGGACACACATGCACACATATGGTCACGAGCACATGCACAAGTGCATTTAAAAATATGCACAAAACAGTTTTTACATATGCAACCCTTGCGTATTTTTTCTTCGCTAAATTACAGTTCTCATCCAAACAGCGACAGTGACAGAGAGTTTTTAATACACTGGATCATCCCACTATACTCTTTTTAAAATGGTGTTTTTAATAAAAAGTGTGTGTCTGTAAGAGTAATTTCAAAGATGGATGTTCTAGACACTCTAAATAAGCCTGATTTTACTATCAGTATTCTTGGGTAAATGGCTGTGGCGTTGCATTTATGAATACCACCGTGTCCCTGTGTATAAGGAGGCTGTGTGATATTGGGGAGAAAGAAATGACATTACAATATCATACAGGAAACTTCACCAGATACACTCAGTGTGTTATGCATTAATGATCATAACATAATATTTAGTTTACTTTGAAAATCAATCCTCCCACATTTAGTTCAGCCCTCTGCCAAACTTCCAGCTTGGACTCCTTCACTTTAGGTTTTTCACGTATGCGACTTGTTACACAGATCACACAGAACAGGTGGAGAAGTATTTAGGAAAATCACAGCGTTTTGCATATTGACTTGTGTGTCACAGTTGTGTCATTTACATGTAATCCGCTATTTGTAACAATGTTCCTTCCAGTGTGGAACTCAAACTCAAGCAAACAAAGAGACTTATGTATGCCAGCAAGATGTACTGTGAGTAAAAATAGATCTACTGTAGAAGTTTTGTGTGTTGTGTTTTTCAAGCATTTCTTAGGGCACAAACCTGTCCTGTAACTTTTCATCAACACAGGGATGAAGTGTGTAAGAGTGTAACTGAATGCCTACCTCCAGTATCCAGGTGCCATTATAACCAACAGACAGCTCTGATTTTCAGGTTGTGGTAGGTGACTAGTGGGGCCTGCTTTGGTTTGGTTGATAAAATGATGAAGTGCAACCCTTCACCACATCAAACTCCAAGCACTCTTAAAATGAACCAAATGTAGTGTAATATTTCTTGTCTATCAAGAAAAAAAAAGGAGTTAATTCATCTTTCTTGACATTGCACATCCTGCAATGTGACAAATGTACACGCGCACATCGCGATGTCAGTGCTGAAACGATATATCGTGCAACCTCAGAGTGTATTCACGCAATACAGATGCTCCATGACAAATGCTTAGCCTTTAGCCCCTCTGGAACTACTACCTTCTATACCAATCCTCGACACATATTCAATATTTCCTTTGTGTTTCTCTGCACTTGATTTTATAAAGACTCCAACATCTTCCAGCAATTCTCTCACAGATTTTATTAGGAAAGCGGAAGGGAGGGGGGGAGCTTGATGCACTGCTTTTCAACTTTCAATGCGCATTACTTGATGTCATATCACTAAGGAAGAGAGAAGAGATGTACGCACAGGCCCTATATTCAAAGTCACTGGAGCATTCCATGTGTAGTGCTCTGAAATATTGATGAGTAAGCAAAAACACACTGCGTCCTGTCACTTTCAGGAACGCAGAGGCGAATGGAAGTCACAAGGAAGAAGGATGATGCCTCCTCTCTCTCTCTCTCACTCTTTTTTTTTTTTTCAGGCCCTAGCCATTTTAACTGTCAGTGGAGGTAATTCACTTTTGTAGAGCCTGGAGACAAGTACAGCGAAAGTCAACTGATTAGCCATTAAGTGCACGAGAAAGAGTCTGTAAATAAAGGTTTGATCAGTCATCTATCTAGATATCTGTCCGTCTGTCTTTCTATCCGTCGATCCATCTGTTGGTCTACTTCAAGCTCAAAACTGATGCATATTAATCCACCGCAATGATCTCTCAACACCTCTGACCTGCATAATTCATCACATTATTCCATCTGATGCTCTGAATACATTTAGCATGCACGCCGAAAAAATCACCATCAAATTTTCAAAATTGTGAAGAAACACTTTTCCCAGCACTCGTTTGCACCCAAAGAAACCTTTCTTTTATTCATTCCTCTGCTCTTGTTTAATTGATTATTTGTCTTTTTTCATTTCATTTCACATCCTTTTCTTCTTCTTTTTTTTTTTTTTCGACTTTCACTGGAGTTGAGGGAGTAAGTGCTTGGTTTCAGTGGCTTGTGGGGCTACACTGATGTTAAGCCTATCTGGTTTGTCCGTGTGTAGTCGTATTGATCTTTGGCTAAGACATTAGATCTGTACGTCATGTCAAGGGTTTGGTGACCTCTAGCAGTCTCTCTCCAAGTGATAGCTTTGATAAGCCCCATCCTTCTCTCTGTTCTATATAGAGCCATGCCCTAACCTTTAGCCCGACTCTGTGTTTGAGCCTGACCTTTCTTTGATGTGTAATACATACCACGTGCCGCCCCACCACTGAACACACTCATTCAGACATAGGATATACACTCATGTACCGCACACATACATGGTATTCACACACACACGCACACACACCGTTAGTCAACACCCTGAAGCACCAACTCCCATGGAACCTTATTAAAACCACCTTCAGTGGAAATGGGGGAAGTTCTCAAAGTTTCCATAACTTGTATAATGTGTTGTATGAATAATGTTTTCCTCTCCTCATTTCCCCCTCTTCAATCGTTAATGCAGAAAAGCAGAGGCTTCATTCGCAGAAGAACACAAACGCCAAAGTCCGCTTGCCACTGATGGGCATATTTACTAAAGGCAACAAGCTGGCCTTGCGGGGCAGTGAAAACACACACACACACACATACACACACACATCCACATACATGCATTTGTGCTGTACACAGTTGCGTTCACACAATCACACCCTGAATACATGTGTACACGCACGCTTAGATACTCACACACACCCGTATAGACACGCACACACTTTTCTGTTTGATGTTTGCCAATCATCCACAATCCCTTACAGCTTGCCCAGCCTCCTACCAAATAACAGTCTTCATTAATTAAAAAAGAAAAGGCAGTGTTATTATAATTCTCTTTGCTTGCCCCTTGATGTAATGGAGGGGGTGTGTGGTGTTTTGTGGCTCTTCGGGAGTTTGCTTTCATCATCGTCTGAGATTCCCCATGGCTTTGCCTTACTGCCATCAAACTCCCTTTCCTTCTTTTTGTCTTTTCATCCAATGAGACGAAGTTTTTGAAAAGTTGCTCGAGCCCAACAGGATCCTTTTTAGCAGTTAATGCCCTTCCCAGCCGCCAGGCAACTAACAGCCCACTAGCAGGCCACTGGTGGCAAAGTCGGACAATGTTATTAGCTTGCCAGCTTTTTGTTTTGCTTATAGCTGATGGTTTGAAATAAGTGTAGGCTTAAAGCAGCCAAATGCTCGGTGAATATTTGCTGCCTAAGTCAGCTCTGTTAACCTGTTTTGTTTGCGCATGCAAGGTTTCAGCAAGGTTAGAGATAATAGATGGAAGTAGCTTAACTTTGAAAACTGATTCTTTTTGTGCATAACTCTAAATGTCAGGTGCACGTTGGAAAAGCGTTTAGTTTTCACAGCGCTTTCTCTGAATTGTAGTAAGTTACAGGGAAACGTTTGAAGGCCAGTGTCCAGAAATGAACTTGCTTCATATCTGGGCTTGTTATGTGACAACTCTTTGAGCCTTGAGAGACAGGAGACTACAACAAGACAAATGGAAGTACAATCAGAAGGACGAACAGACTGGAAAGCATAACACTTACACAGCAACGCAACAAGCAGACAGGTCCAAAAGGCTGATGAGTAGAGGAAGGAAAACGAGTGAGAAAATGGAACACGCGGCTGCACTCTGTTTGCAGGGGCTAAACTTATTAGTCTGTTCTTAATGCCTCTCAGTGCAGATAGCATTAAGAAATACACGGTAATGATGATTTGTGTTCTCCTCAGCCAACAGAGGGAGAGGGTTCCACTTATTCCACATGAGTGTTATAATTGGCACCTTATTGCATTAGGGTAGAATGCTCTGTGTGATTTCCTGGGTGTCATTTTTGACTAATGGATCCTTAAGAATAGTAATCTAATCGCTGTCATTATTTCATCTCCGCTGCTTTCAGAAAAAGCTGCCTTGATTTAGGAGGGAAGGAGTTTTAGCCGTGGATGTGTTGGGACATGCTGCAAATTAATCTGCACACCTTGTAAACAGAAAGAGAGCAAACAGAAATCAATTTGGCTGAGTGAGGAACTCCACTCTCAAGGCTTTTAGTATCTGCATTAAGCCCAAGTTGTTTGGGCTTTAGTCAGTTTTTTTTTTTCTGTTTCTGGCAGACGTAGACAACTTTGTCAAATCAGCCCATTTATGTTACTTGTCAACATGGTATGTTATTTCCTGTTTCAAATCGAATCTCGTATCTCATTGTAAAGCTAAATCATCAATACAAATGTGTTTTCAGTCATTATTACTAGCAGCTGCAGCGTGGCATGCTTGTTATTTGTTGGTTTATTTTTGCAGCAATCCCTGGCTCCCTATTACTTTGTGTTGGGTAATCACACAGTTTCAATACACACCCTAGTGTCTAATTCTGCCTAAAAATCTGAGACCCTCTGCAACGCTGCCAGCCCCTGTGCTTCCATTTCCACGTACCTTGATCCTAGTGTTGTGTCACTAATAGAGGTGATGTACTGTTTATTTTATTGATCATGTGTTTCATCCAACCATCAATGCAGGGTTCACTCACTGGCATGCACATTCCCTTTATCAAAACAGACACTGGACCTCTGCTTTTGAGGCTTTCATCAAGCAAAAACACCCATTATGGTCTCTGACTGGCTGGCTCGCTCAGGGAAAAAAAATAAAATAAAAATACTGCTGGTGTTCCCCTGACACGCAACATCCCAATTATACCCACACAGACGAGAATATACACTTACACAGGTCACATTGACACACACAGACACACACAGGCAGCTACATCAGCACTTATAATTTTGTTTGAAGCTCTGACACACATTTTTTTTTTGTGCACAGTTATATACTGTAGTAACGGTTTCATAGTGAGTATGTTTTGCCATATCAGAAACACACACACGCACACATTCATTGAGCCTTTGGTTGTATTTTCAGGTTGCAGAAGTGCAGGAATGTCAGAATGGAGGCTGATCTGATGGTCAGGAGAGTGTCCTCCTGAATAACCCTCGACACACGCACGCACGCACACACACGCACACACTATTTACAGCTAAACACACAGCAGTGAACGAGGCAGTCCACCACACCACACCTTCCCGGCATGTCTTATCACCCACCCACCTCACCTCCTCCCCTCCCGTCCCCGCAGCCCTTTTTCCACCATCCCTCCTGTCTGCCCCCCCCACCTCCACGCCCCATCTCCCCTCACCACCAGTGTCCCCCCCGCCGAACCCACCCGCCCGCCCCCACCTCCCCACCCTCCAGGGAGAAAAGGCTGACTTGCATTCAGCAGCATCTCTCAGGAAAGAAGAAATGAATAAAAGAAAGGAGACGTCCCGTTGACAGTCAATGTCTGCGCTGCCAGGAGCCAAAATAACTGTCAGCAAATGCTCGGGACTGTCCAAAATGCCACAGAGACAAAAAATAAAAGATTGATAAATAAATAAATAAATAAATAAATACATGAAATTTGGCAAAGGAAAAAAAAAAAAAAAAAACCTTACTGTCGCCTTCAGAAATAAAACAGAATTAGGAGTGAGGCGCAACTGAGAAGTGAGGAAATAGCCGCTGAATTGACTGCATTGTTCATTCAGTCATGTACAGTTTGTATAGAAGACTCCTGAAAGAGTAGTTGTTGCTATGGTGTAAATGGAGGCCCTTATAATAAACTATGAATACAATAACGTCATTTTGCCCAAGTGAGTGCAGTTACACCCATTACAATGTGTCACATGCATTTTATGTGCTTCAAGGAACACAATAGATAGCACCATGCTAATCACAGCCCCAGTGTGTGGCCTTTTTATTTCGCTGCCTACTGAACATACGGTACACAATTGAGCCTTGTGTAGGTACAGTCATCGCCACGGCTTTGTTCTCACGCAGTGTAGTATTTAAAATCTACCTTTTGATTACAATAACACCATATATGTCAGATGTCTCATTAGTGTTATTATTTCTAAATATTAATTTGTCTGTTTCTGAACAGCAATTGGATTACCTTTTTTCATGTAACAGTGCCACTGATTGTTTCAGTGTTCACATGTGACTCACGGGTGCACTTTAGCCAATTGCAATCCGTTTTAAAATTATGAAATAAAGTTTGTTCTCAGGCACAGCATGAGCGGTGTGTTCATGTGCCTCTATTTATTACAACAACCTGTAAGGTGCTGACAGACTGCAGCGCTATCCTTCCCGGCTTTTCTCTAATGATCATTAATTGCAATAGATCTGAGAAAGCCTGGATGACCTTACATGTCAGTATCATACCTAGGACTACTTCTTAAGCCAGACATCCAAATCGAGTGCATGTCTAATTTATGGGGCTGGAGTTTGCCATTAAGGGCCTGATCCATGGAATTAAATAACTAGCAGACCTTCGCTGGTCCCGGATGGTGGGCGGAGGAGGAAGGGAGATAGCGTGATGAATTGCCCACCCCTCCTCTACCTCATCCTTGACTTTGAAAAATACTGTCTCGGCGTTTTAGGTCAGCTTCTGACAACAATTAGGCACAGCGAAACAGATAGACTGTGACCTTCTTTTCTCTCTCGTTCCTTAAGGTTTTTTTTTTTCTTCTCCTGCCTCATCCTGTGTGTGTGGAATAGAAAATAAATACAAAAAACTATAGGAGGTTATAGGAGTAAAGATGCCAGATATCCTCTGGAAAGTGACAGGGATGTGGCAGAGGAGAAAAATAAACATGCAGTATATATGACTACACCTGAAATGCTTTAGTAAGTAAACAGATATGTCATTTCTGGATCAAGGTGCCCATGTTCATTTGTATTTCTGTAAAGAAAGCACCAAGCTTTGCTCATAAGCATCTTAAATAAAGGGGAAAAGTGAAATGATAGCCTAAATGAACACATCTTTATTAACAGATATGTCACTTAACTCCTTTTCATTTTATTTTCCAGAGAATATTTTCACGGACGTCGCTATTGATCTTGCAATGTGGCGGAGGTCAAGCCAGCTAATTCCCTTTTTCATTAGACCAAAGCTCCCCAAATTCTCTTAGTAGATCTGCCTCTTAGGGGCATCCAATCTTCTGCCTCTCCCAATGACATGAATATAAGCCCGCGCTGATGGGGCCTGGTGTAAATGTATTAGCCCTGCGCCTGTGCCCCTAGCACAGCCAGCCATAATTATGTTAGGAACCAACGAGACAGCTGGGAAATCAATATGCTAAGACAGATTGAGTGGAGATGTGTGGCCAGTGGAGTGGGAATAGAGAGGCCTGGCAGCTCCCTGCGGTGCGAAGGGGCTAGAGTCGACGATTAAGCCATAGACTTAGCATTTACTGCTAGGATTCACTGCCTGAATCTAGTTAGCATTTAGGGAAAGATCCCTGCGAGCAGACAGTGTTACTATTAGATAGAGGCTTCACTCGTTAGTTGAGTGGCCTATCATCTTCTGGGGTCGGGTAGGGGCAGACGTGTTCTAACATGCTTAGCATTTACTGTTT
This sequence comes from Larimichthys crocea, assembly GCF_000972845.2. Lineage (NCBI taxonomy): Eukaryota > Metazoa > Chordata > Actinopteri > Sciaenidae > Larimichthys > Larimichthys crocea. The sequence goes on along the minus strand of NC_040033.1, from coordinate 13,836,429 downwards.
GAATCAGTGGATCCTGTGTTCTGTGATCTCTTAGTAAGCATTTCACCACCACTTGCTGTAGATTTTGGCTTGAAGGTCTGGATTCAGGTGACATTTTGCTCGGATATTGGATCATTGAATCTAACAATGGCTTAATGAATGGATTTTCAGGAAAAGGTCACATCATTTAATTTGCTGATATTCTGAACTGATTCTTGGATTCATCATCATTATCTCGACTATAAAAATGTCTGTTTTTTCTTGAAACTTTTTTTTTTTGAACATAAGCTTCTTGCTCTTAATTTAAAATGTAGAAAATGAGAAATGTCTGCACTTCCCGTAGTTTAAATATGGCATTTCGCCACAGCTACAGAGTCTCCTCATTGTGAGGAGAAGGGAACTATTACAAATAAAAGCCTTTGTATATTACTCATCTATGATCTACTGTGAAGCAAATCAATAGTGTATTTTCAAAATACAACTAAAATCATCACCATGCCAAAACTGCAGAGCATGGCGAGGGGCTGAGCAGGAAGTGGGTGATGAGGAGGAGTGGGGTGAGGCGGGACAAGTGGAGTTGGGTCAAATGAATTATTTGTCAAAAAACACGGAGGTTCGATCTCAACTTTGATGATAGTCTGCGTAAACGAAAGCACTGCTGCAATTTATATTCAATTAAGGAGAGGGGCAGTAGAATCAAGACAAAAGCTTGTTGGGTTGGCTGGGGTGGGGATGGGGATTTGGGAGTGGGGGGGGGGGGGGGGGTGTTAAGGTGAAACAGGGGGGAGACTTTGGAGGGGTGAGAGGGGTGCATGAGGGTGTGGTGGGGTTGCATCTGCTCTCAGTCCCAATCAACGGCCTCGAAGGCACCGTTCCCTAACAATGGGCCCCATCAGTGCAGGGAGCGGAGTCACAGACGTAAGTGCACCCAATAAGTGTGCAATTTCTGCCCATATGACCATCCTGACACAATTGCTCTAATTTTCCTCCTTTGAAATGACTGATAAAAGACTTGGGTAATTGCTACGCCACAGAATTTCTTCCATGATCAGGAGGACGAAGGAGGGATGGGGAGCGGCAGAGAGGGAGAGAGACTGGGGGGGGGTGTGTGTGTGTTTGTGTGAGTATGGGTGAGAAGTGACACAGCCCCAGGGCCCGAGGATGGAGACTAGAGTGTCAGTTTGTGAAAAATCCCAAATTAATACTTGTCGTTTCCTCTCCCCCTCTCCGAGTGACCGTCCTCTACTTCCACCAAGGATCTTATTAAGTGGAGGTAATTTGTCCTGACAATGTATTGGAAATCACTCAATCAGACGACTTCGTGTTAAAGATATTCAAAACATGGTGGTGGTGAGTTTAGGTGGCAGCTAATTCTAATGCTTGTCTGTCTCTCTACCATTTTCTATTTCGCTACTGAAGTGGAGTGTAACCCAGTCAAGTGGTCAAAGTCACACAATAAATGTCCACCTCACGGACACTCCTATTAGCATTGTGACTGGATCCAAATATTGTCTTCCCCATTCAAAAGCTCCCTGAACACCTCTTTTCTGCACCTTGTTGAAACCAAGAATCAGTCCATGTGTGTCAGCGTGTGTGTGTGTATATATATATATATATATATGTGTGTGTGTGTGTGTGTGTGTGTGTGTGTGTGTGTGTATGTACTTGTAGGTGTTTGCGTGATGCTTGACTCTGATAGCTTGGCTTGCTCCAACCTGTGTCACTCCTCACTATGACCTTGTCCTTTGTAATCAAGCCTCTTTTATCTGATTCCTCATGTTTGTTTGTGTGTGTGTGTGTGTGTGTGTGTGTGTGTGTGTGTGTGTGTGTGTGTGTGTGTGTGTGTGTGTGTGTTGCACTCACACCCATCTCATTGGAACACCATGTATTCTGGACTGTGTCCTCACTTGATTGGAGTTCAGTTACAGAGCTAGATAGAGAGCTAGAAGACGGGCAGAGGGAGACGGAGGAAAATGGATAAGAGAATAGTAGTTTAGTCGCCTCACTAACTAACTAACTCCCAATCAGCTTCTTAAAACTGTGTGTGTCTGTGTGTATGTGTGTGTGACACAGTGTGACAGACTCCTGAGGTGCTGATTCTAAACACAGTCTCTGCCAGTGCCTGGGTAATGTTGGCTAATAGCTTAATCAATACTTATTATGGCCCTATTGGCTCACTAAAGTGAGAACAGAACCTCGCCACACAGAACGCCTCAGTGGAGACAGAAAGACAGAAAGTGTCTTCTACTGATCCAGATGGAAAGCCCAACCCCCCTCATGGGATTTCCTTATTCAGGAATCCAATTTTCCCAATGTGATTGACACGGATTGGATCCAGTGGAATAACGTTAAGTCCTTTACCTCCTCCAATAAAGCACCAATGGTTTGGTCCCTAATTTTTCAACTTTTCCTCAACCTCAACTGGACTGGCCGTCCTCAATTAGCGCCTGCAAGGCAGCGGGCGGTCGGGAAGATTAAGTGATGGGGAGAACAAGCCAAAGTAGAGGAGTAAACTGGAGGGCATGAGGAAGAGAGAGAAAAGGTGATTAGTTAGAGATGGTAGTGATGCAAGCGATCATTGAACCCTATGTTCTTACAGCACCTTTGGAAACACAGTCAAATGAGACTTGATGGATTACACTAAGAGACACAACTAGTAGTAGTGTAACTGCAGTACTGGTAGTAGTAGTAGTAGTGTAATAGTAGTGGTAGAACAGTAATATTGCTGGTGTACAAGAGACAGCTGTAAGTTGAAACTCTGAATTAATGTGCTGTAACATAAAAAAACACAAGACTAATAAAACAAACGACAGAAAAACAGACATTTTAAACGCACCAGTTAATTAAATGCATATTTTGTGCAGTCTTCATTAAATCGGAATGCAACAAGCATAATGACATTGACTTAGCATATTATTATGCTCAGTTAACGACAGAATATAAATTGGAAAAATGTGAACCGTGATAGTTCATTATCAAACTAAGCATCATATTAAAGAGAAAATAAATATTTTAATTTTATGTAAACCAATAATTAGACATTTTGTATACACTAAACAACATGGCAAAATGAATTCTTATCTCATTAGGCAAAGTGCATTACGACTAGGAGCAAAGATGTCTGTGATTGAGATATAAAATTATGCTGGTGAAATATTTCCATCAACTACATTGCTGAATATTTAATGACACTTGTATATCTGATGTTAAAAAGTCTATTCACCTTTGTGCCTTGGATTTATTATGTTGTCGTGCAGTATTACACACTGTATGAATCGTAGCGCATGTGTCTTAACATCGCTGCTATGGCAATTTTGCATTTGAAAAGCCATCCTAATATGGCACGAGAAACCAGTCTAGCCACTAGTGCAGCATGCATAGGCCACAATATCCCCTACTGTGTTTTGTGCATCTTTTGTGACTCCATTTATACCTAATGGCTTCACTCGTCAGGGCCTGTTTCAACAGCCAGCTCTCTCCCAGCTGCCACCATAGGACTAGCATGAAGTGAAATGGACATGCCATGAAAACTCACTGTGGTGCATGGCGGAGATGTAGAATAAGGAGATTGGATACCGCAATCTAATGTTCTGCATTTCAGCTGTGCTACAGTGGTACGGTGTGCAAAACTGTTGTGAATAGGCTCTGATTGCACAAATCAAACACACACATGATGAAAAAGTGACACGCATACACACCAATCTTGCAAGGTTCTCGTTTCTGTTCACAGGAACCTTGCAGGGAAAAGAGGAGGGCTCACCGCAGGAAATGGGAGCATTGATTGACAGATTAATCATTCTGGTACTGCGTGTATGTGTGTGCATGCATTTGTGTGTGTGTTGGGCGCTTCTGGATATCTAGGAGAAAGTGTGTGTGTGTGTGTGTGTGTGTGTGTGTGTATTTGTGCGTGTCCCTGCTGACCTTGACAGCTCCATACGAGAGCAATAGCAACTTCCGAGAGTCAGTCATTCAGACACAGCTGGCGGCTCGTGACTACCAGACCCTGCAACTAACCGTTAACACCGTGTCTGCTCTACAATTATCCATACAGAGAACACTTATCAACCACAGAGTGCTTTATAATTGCTTTCATTGTGCAGTAATATTTTACCTAACCTATTTAAACATCTTGAGGTATAATTACCAGCTTAAGATAATGTGTAATTAGTAATATTCTAATGACTTTAATACCTTAACCAACTTGTGATTACCATTTGGCTCCTAATGTCAGGGTGGTTAAATCTTCTGTGTCCCTTTCTTCTGTGGCTAATCCAGAAGCACCAGATAGGTACGTTTTTAATTTTTAATTTAAATTAATTCAGTGTTGGTGCTAAAAGACGCAAACACAGAGTCTGTCTCTCTCGATCTATCTGAGACTCTGCTCTATGGTAGCCTGGGCCGACCCTATTCCCACCTCATGGCTCCCGAGGGCCTGACCCTGAACTCAGTCACCTCTGACAGCTCCTTAATATCATCTCCAGCCCCCTAGCCACTGATCCTAGAACAGATATTTTCTTATCCTTCTAATGGTTAAGGTTAGGGAGCTGGTCCAGGGTAATCTGACCCTGAATCTGTGGTGGGAGACAAGTTATTCCTCAGGCGTCTGTGCTGCTCGACAAACAGAGAGAGGCGAGGCGAGCCAGGGGGCAGTATGGGTCTAGCATCCCACCCTATAGCAAGGTTGTAGAGAGTGTGTGTGTGTGTGTGTGGTGTTTGTTTGTGGGCACGTATTTGTATGATTTAGTTTTTGAGCACTAAATATGATGCTCGCATATCTCTGAGAATCTGGGTTATGCATGAAAGACCAGGTTTTCTTTTCACTTTTTATACATGCATGTATTGTGGACGTGCACTGTCTGTTGCACGTGTGTGTTGGACTTGCAGAGGCGAGGGAGATGTCATGTTCAGTTTGTGTTTGCCTAACCCTGTGGTCTCCACCCCTAATAGCAGGGTCTATGGGGTGTAGACACATGCCAATATTCATTGGCAGTTGAATCAAGCCACTTAGATACCATCTGTAAACAGGACTCAGAGGGCCTTGAATTAAACGGAGGGCTAGAAACAGTGGAGCTCACTGCAGAGATTACCAAAAGGTTCAACACAGGTTAATGGGCTTTGTTGCTATAGATCAGTTATATAGATATTGGCAGGGATCTGCTTGAACAGGTTGCATCTTCTATATTTCTGTGGTATTATAGACGACTGTTGCTGTTGTCCCTAATTTGTAGCAAATCTTGCCTGAATTTAAAAGCCTAATCATTAAGTAACGTTCGAAGAAGTTACATGTATCAGTGGTTAAATCAATTAGTTTTATTGCTTTTTTTTACACTATGATTCAAAGTCATATTCCTGAATTCCTTTTTTTAAAAGACTGATAACATTCAAAGTCTCATCATTGACAGTTTACAACTGCCATTCAAACCCTGTTTATTAAACATAATATGGCAAATCTCTGTGTGATTTTGATGTAACCAATCAGTATTTTTTCCCCCCTCTTCCTCTCTCACTCTCTCCCTTTTCTTCTGTCTCCCTACTCCGTTTCGCCACCATGGCGCTCTGCTCACCAACACTGATTCATAATCTATAGCCGTGCCTGGGAGACCAGCAGCTATTGATTTAACGCCTACAGTAATCCAGCGCTGTATCCGCTGCTTGTTAGAGATGCTGGGGCCTAGGAACTGGGGCTTGCAGAGGTAGCCAGACAGGGACTAGGACTGATGGAGGAGACTTTTTTTTTGGAGCAGTTCTTTATCACAAAAGCAGAGAATTTTGGAACTGACCCTCTCAATTAGAAATTCTGTAAGGCTTCTTCTTTTCATAGGGAAACCACTCTTAAAATTGTAATATTAGAAACGGGTAGACATTGTGCTCAGCAGTATGAGACAAGAACATGATCATAAAACAAAAAGAGTTACAAGGCTGAATGGTTTCCTCTAGACACATCAGAATCATATATTAGTTAGACTTTTCGCTGCTATGTGATTAACTGACGTACTGTGTTTACAGAAATGTGATGCGTCTCCTCTCAAAAACACAATAGTTCATATCATTTGTAGCCACAAATATATAATTTCCAAATAATTTAACTACATTCAAGCAATCATTCTATAAGGAGTGGTTTGCCCTTACATGATGAACACTGTATATCAAACTTTTCAATTACAATTGTCCCTCTCTAAATGGCTGCCTCTGACAGAGTCAAGTTCTTCTCTGTTTCTGTTACAATACCCAGCACTCACACACACAATGGCAGAGTCCTGCACTTGATTTGGAGTGAGCGACAGCTAAGGCAGCCTCGACATATTCATACAGAATGCTAATCATGCATGATACAAGAATAATAGACAACGTCGCTTTCAGTTCATTAAGCATCCAGGTAAGTGGATATGTAATTTAACTGTTATTATCAAATCTACCTAATTTGGTTTTGGCCCATCCATCATGATAATGACACCATTCTCTCCACACATTTCCGATTGTGACAAGCCCGTATATATATGAACAATACCTTTGGCATCAGAGTTCTTTTCCATTATAGATAATTACAGGCTGTGCGTTTGAAAATCTCTCTTTTGAATGTTGATGACAATGTACTTCGTTTCATGAGTGACAAGAAAGTGTGTGTACAAAACTGAATATCTAATGGCGGATTCCATTCAGTGTACGCAAGTCTGCATGAAAGGAGAATTTCTACAGCATTTCAGCAAAACTATGAATATCTCTCATGAAGTGAAATGTATTTACCGATAAAGTGTATGTACAGTCTAAAATTGTAAGCTTTCAGCAGTTTTGCACAGCGGGGAAAATGTGGCATTGAATGCCAAAGAAAATACAATAATACAGAACAAATGTAGGTAGGTATGAGACAGGTTAAATAAAGGTGTGCAGTTAATTCTATACCGTCCCTTAATCAACATGACAGATGACAGCAAGGTTGAAGAGGAGTACTTATCTCAATCAGGTACAGACCATCAGCATGGAGACAGACAAGCACACTGACCTTCATTAGCCTGGCCAAATAATTAGCTGACCTCGGCTAATAAGCACTCACACTGCACACACGCAGACACACACAAGGCCTTGCACTATGGTTTGTATGTGCCTCTAATGAAAAGAGGACTTACGCACAAGGCTGATTGCTTTGTTCTGATGAGTTTCTGGCTTAAGTAGCCCACTTGATTGATGGATAGATGGATGCGAGGATGAATGGATGGATGAAGACAGACAGAAAAGGAAAACTCTGGAACAGATGAGTGCTGCTGTTGGGCAATATGCCAACAGGCAGGGAGGGGGGGGAAAAAAGCACAAGTTATCCACTTCTTTTATTGAACAAAGGGTATTTAGTGAAGTATAGACCTGTATAGCTGCAAGGCTGAAACAATAAACAGCATTGAGAAAAACATACACGTCTTTACAATCCACAAAGACAAATAAATAGTGAGCTGCAAGTCCGATTGCAGCTGCTTTGTAGGGAATAGCCGTATTTGTCCATGCAGTTGGGTCTTGTCATGTACTTTATGCACAGTCACATCACCATGACCAAAACACTAATCTCTGCCATTCTCCTCTGGCTACACTGAGCTGAAGAAGGTTAACTTCACCTTCCAGGGTAAATAGAAAAATGAACCTGAATGGCTGTCTGGGATGGGGTTATAAACATTAGTTAACTCAGCTCTACAACTTGCTTGCGCAGAGGTTGATTTTTGATACGTCGATGCTTTGAAGTTAGAGATAAACCACAACAATCAATCAATAATTTGTTTTTTTTATTAAGAATGCATTTATATACAACAGAAAACTGCTCTGTGATTTAGGCTTGAGATTTTTCTGTTTTACACTTTCCAGATGTGAACTGATCTGATGCTAATCTGATGTCTGAACTCGTATTGACGTTGTGTCTTCAGAGTCCACTACAGCCCAGGAGTGACATAGTCTTTGTAAGTGTCAAGGATGTAATTTGCATCAGAGTAACTGATACTTTCAGCTGAAGTAAGAGAGCTCTTCACAAAAGGATAAATGCAACCGCATCACAGCCGAACATTGTCAGCAGAGAGTAAAACATGTCAAGACTTGAGGAATAAGTGCCTTCACTTACTCCAGTCCATTTCTAGGTCTTTGGCTTGACAGTTTTTAGAACAATGGTAATATATTCTGGCACCAGGTCTGAAGACAATTATGGGAAATTGCTGCTTTCGCATCTAGATTTGCTTGTCTCCACCATTTTCATCTCAATCCAATCCAATCTGAAACCATTTGAGCAAATAAAATGATATTTACCTCATCTTCTGTTACAAGCTTTCAAAATCACAGGCTTCGGGAAAAATCAATACAAAATGCCAGCTTAGCAGCAGATGTATGCTCTGTGAGAATGCTAACTTTTCCTCTTTGTGTGTCTACCCATTCCCCCACAGAGGGAAGAGACTGGGAGTAGGAAAAGAAGCTCCCCACCAACAACTAGGGGGGTGGATATTGTGGTGGATGTTTATAAACTACTTGTGCTTGCAGGCCGAATGCACGATTGTCTTGTCCGAGACACTAACCTTTAGCATCTCGCTGCGCTTCGGCGCATCTTACAAAGTTCACTGCGAGAAGGGAGTCTTGACCCTGCGGATGATTTGGAGGACTGAAATACCACTTTCATTTATTATTTATCCAGGCTGGCCGAGGGGAAAGCAAGCCATGGCTCTGTCATACCTGACTGGCTAATGTAAGAAGTGGCCATCTCACTGCAACCCTAGGGAATCAAAGCCCATTACTGGTTTGAGAGATGGCCTAATGTCCACTGTGAACACACACACACCAGATCAAAACATTAGGATGAGAGTGAGATGTACACACACACAAACACATACTCTTGAGCAATCAAGATGTTGAAGGTGAACATCGTGATGTTTCAGAGTCCTGGAGAGATGAGAAGTAAACATTTATAATTCAAATCTGGCCTCGTAACATTTCTTGTAACTCCGGTAAAACCAATTCATTATGATGTACTGTTTATTATTTTTTATATTTACAGGTTGAAATGTCTCCAACTGGAACATGGCATTCACATCAGTGATCACAGAGACAATAAAACACAGATGCCTGTGGTCTCGTAATGCACTTACAAATACAGCATTTCGACATAAACGATATACTTTTAGATGGCCTGGAATATATTTAATGATTTCTTTGTTGATGCAAAATGTATATTTCTGTAATTCAGTCATCCCTATGTATATATATAGGTGAGTGAACCTGTAATTTATTCACAGTCAAAAAGTCCTGATTGAGAAAATGTGACTCAGTGTATAATAATAACTCTTTGCCCATTAGCGGGATCATTTCTAATGTGAAATGACTACTTTTACACGATTTAGCAGGTTGGGAGGTACAGTGGCCACTTTATCTGCTTTACTGTGTGTGTGGGTGTGTCTCTGTGTGTGTAATTGTCAAGATGGAGGCTTAATGACCCTTTGGATCTGCAGCCGAGGTGTAGCTAATGAAGCATATGTGTATGGAGTACTGGCCTCTGCTTAATGGGAGATTCCTATCAATACCATAGATCGGATTAATATTTCAAAGTTAATGTTTTTGTTGAAGAATTTGCAAAACAAACATGAGATGAGGCTTCACAGTCGCTTGTGCAGGGAAATGCAATTTTCTCAGACTTAGCCGCTCATCTTTTTAATTACAGACTTAATAGCTTTATAGATTTTTGAAAGATGAATTCTTATTGGCATTTTTATAATTACTGGTCTTTATTGCTTTTTATGAAAATAATCGTCAAGGCTCATTTACCCCACAAACCCTTAGGCCAGGCAGATGTGTTTCAATGATGAGGGCAAATAACCTCCAAAACACTGGTTCTCATTTTTCAACTGTCTGAGCTCCTCCCTTAATCAGCAGTGTTCTTTTTCTTCATGTAACTAACTATGTTATGCCAATAAAACCAATTATTTAAGCAAGTGAACGTTTCACTATTCCAACCAGCGGTTTTAGTATGAATGTGTACAGACAACGTCTGTCATATTAATGCAGTACTGATTGGACAGCATGTTCAAACACACTGTGAACCCCAGAGGCAACTAAAACCAGAACAATACGCATTGGCCTATGGTGACGCAGGTTTTGGCCAGAATATCACATATGTCAACATACTATCAAATGTGCTGCTAAAATAACTGAACCTCTTCAGCATTAACACATGTACAGAGCCAGAGCGAGCCAAGGCTGCCTCAGAGTTCTGACCGTAGAGAAAATATATCTGGACACTTCAGCAAAAACATATTTAGAAGAGCTGGCCAAGGTTTCTTCATGTAGTCTGCAAAGGCCTTCGAGTGCAGCAGCCTTAGACAAACAGTGGCTCGGAGCCATACCCTGCTAATAAGTTTGACAATGAATTTGGGCAGGCAGAAGAAATTCAACCATATGAATTTGTGGGAGAGCAAAGCAGGCAAATGATCTTTTGTGAAATTCATACCCGCCAATGGAAGAGACTCTTCCAATCACTATTTAATTTAAGCTGAGATCCTGCGTAGAGGGAAGAGTGTGTATTTGGCTAGCCTCATCACCACTAAAAGGGAAATATGCATTGATTTAGCCTTGAACTCCCTGTTTAACTTGGCTGGCCTGCTTCACTGTGGTTTCCCAGTACATTCCCAGTCCCTCCTCCGTCGTCCGGGACCCAGCCTGGATACAGACAATAACCGGAAAGAGTATTTAGAACATTTTGGAATAAAGTGGATGTAAATTTCACCCTTTACATTTGCCAGAAGCATCTGTTTTATCTATAAATTCTGAGTTCCAAAGAGCCAAAGCTGTGGAATATTTCAACCCTTGCTTTATTTTATTGGTTTGGAAGCACAAAAGGAAAAGAAAGAAAAGTCAAAATATGACTTTTTCCCCCTGGACCCCCTGCTAATAGGCAAGCCTGGCCCCTCTGTAAGCTATCCCAATCGGCACTTTCTCATAATAGGGCCACGGGTAATTTGCCAGGGCCAGGGCCAACTGAACATGTTCACAGCACTAAATGGTAAGAACAAGTCATTTGCTTGAATATTGTATATAAACCAGTTGGCAAATCATATTTATGGCACCAAGATTAAAGTAAAAAATCAATTTTGCTTTTTGTGGGGGGAAATTGGGTTTCTCACTGTGTGAATAAGTGTTGGCTTAGCGCGTCAGGCCTTGGCTCTGCCTGCTGAAACTCTAAAAACAGTCCCTGTTTTGGTTCCAACATTTTCGGCCTCTATGGCGCTGAATCTTGCACTGCAGTGTAGAGTCAGTGTGGTCTGAAGAGTCTCTGTATGTCTGCTACACATGTGAATATGCTCGACAGATGTTTGCTGGCTCCCAGGCAGACAGGCTCTCCTCCCCCTGGCCTTTTTGGCTCCGGTTGTGACATGGTGACACACAGTAGCATCTGGAGTTCAGACTGGGTCACCCAGGGCAAACACGATACAGAGCAGTACATCACTCCCTCTTTAAAGACCTTCCACGACTTTGAAACGGGTGATCATGAGATGATTTGGAAGAAATGTTGGCTTCCTGGTCTACTGTGCGTACTAAGGCTGACGTGCTGGATTTTTTTGAATTATTTCACCACTTAACTCCACTTGTATTTTGGCAAACCAATCAAGTTGGTACTTGCTCAAGATGAAAAGTAGCAGTAACCCATAAGACTGACACATATTAACAGCAATTGTAAGTTGAGGTGGGGTTTTTTCACTTGGGGCAAGTACCAAAAACATCTGATACTCACTTTATGGAATGGACCCAAAGGAGAAGAAAAATTCAGTTGTGTGGTATTGATTGTACAACCACTGAGAGCAAACTGTCCAGAGAAACACTAGAATTTCCAGTCTCCATATTGCTTCATGGATTTCATATGTTGTTTGTGATATGATATTGGAATAACCCTAAGTCTAACAGTCTACATGAAGCGATAAGTACTGAAAAGGTCATCCAGAAGTATATGCACACATCCAAAATGTAATAATTGTAGAGCTCACATTCAAAGCTGAATGCAGACAAAGAGGCACAAACCTTAAACTCATTGAAAGTCAAAAGCAGATTCCCAGTAGGGGTCCTTCAAACCATATGTGAATGCAAAATAAATTAAACCCTATAGCATCTTTAGTACCAAAGTCAGCCAACTTCAGTTCAATCCCTGTATGCTGCCAAAGGACATATTTGAAAACGAACAATAAAAAAGATGCCTGGTTGCCTTTAAACCACAAGACTGTGGTTTGTTGTTTTATTTCTTACAAGAAGTTAAGCAATGAGCTTTTTTGGGGTTTCAAATTATGCTCATTTTTTTTTATATATATATATATTGCTATTTTATGATGATCTATTTGACAGGATTCTGAACAAAACTGTTTTAGAAGGCAAATTTTTGACTGTAAACACTGAACACTCAGAAACGTATACACCCCCACTTAAAATTACCCCATATTTCTGTTGCTTGCCTTTAGTGTTAGACTTGATAAGAAACTGTTTGTCTACATTTCCGTTGTTAGCTGACAGTTATCCATGTTCAGAGACAAGTCAAGCATCAGCTCATGAAACAAACATTTAGCAAGCGCACAACAGCAAAGCTGCCAGCTGACGTGCACCCGTTCAAATCCATCCCGTCATGTAAATAACTTGTTTCAGTGTGCTTTCAATTAAAGCGGAGGACGGAGTGCCATTGCTGCCTTTGATGGATGAGCTTAGATATTGGAGTGTACCGTTGGATGACAAAACGTTCCCCCACTCCACCTCAACTCCTCTTTCCTATTGATTGTCCTGGCGGTTATTCATCAGGGCGGTGGCCACTGTCAGATCAGCTGCTCCTTCTCCTCACAAAACACATTTTCTACAGTTATTGATAAAGCTATTTGACCTTTTATTTAAATGTGTGTGTGTGTCTGTCTGTGTGTGTGTGTGTGTGTGTGTGTGTGTGTGTGTGTAACGTGCACACATCTGTGTTTTCTTTCTTGCTGCTCTTGCCAGAGGCTTGCAGATCACTGCAGCTACATGAATAAAGTCAGGCTGTTTTGATTAACGCCAAATGAGTGGGTCTATTCTTTGCAGATGTCTGTTTCAGCAGTACTGAGTCTTGCTTTCACATAACAAAAATAAACCCCAAACCTGTTTTACAGTTTGGCAAAGGTAAGCACACACATACAGTGCACACATACAGAATTTGCACACACATACGGTATCCCTGTACTCACATCAGTGGTCTCACACGTACAGCGTCTTGCATACTGACTGTACTTCTCCAATGTTTTGAATATTTTCTGCTCTTTTATCAAGGTGAAGACAGGCTGTTTTGACTCCAGTAGTAAATGTGCACTGAGTTAAGAAGGTGTAACACTGGAGCTTTGGCTATGCAGTGGCTAATGGAGAGAAAGGGTAGTGACTTAACAGGACCTCTGTGCTGTCCGTGATCTTGGTAAAACTTTAGATAAAATGATGTTTGCTCTGGGTTTATTTACTAGCTGTTTACAGCGTCTCTCACTCTGCATCAGTAGATGGAGTTCGCTCACTTTCAGGGGAGACGGCTCAATTATCGACACATGATCAAAGTACTAATGTATTCTCAAGGTTAGAAATGAACTTTTGCACTCAAACCACACACACTTATGTAAAGCAAAGCTTATTACCTACTAGGGTGCAAAGTATAGATCAAGGGTGGAAAAGAAACCACACAACATGTATTCATCAGTGACATTTAAAAGTTTATTTTCACATTTCCTTATCTACTGCATATATTTAACATATGAAACGTGCACTTAACAAGTAACTACCAGACCTGCATTGGCTGCAAAGAACCACTAATCCCATTCCAAAGAAGAGGGGAAAAAAAGTCAAATTTTGAAATTGTAAATTTATTCAAAGCTCTGAGAACCTGTACTTGCTGCTTACTGGGTATGTCTGTAGAGTCTATAGCAAAAATCAAGACCTTTAATGCATAATCCATTTAAGAGCACACCACATAAACAGCTGTTCAGTATGTTTATCACACAGTCACAGGAGTGAACTGAGCAGGGAGAGTAATATCTTACTCACCTTAGTATGAAAACCATTCTCTTGTCCTTCATGGCAGCAAACCGTTCAATAACCATGTCATATAATTTTCCAACAGACTTCAGCTTTTTCACAATAAAGGACTCCACTGATGTTTTGGTTAAGTGGCCAAGTTTCTCCTGTCCAGATGTGCACCGGCCAGTTTTGGAGAAGCCATTAGATTCTATTTTGACTTTGTACTTTTATTCAGTTTTTTACCAAAAGGGATCAGATGCATCAAACTCTCTGCACTTACTTGCTAGATTTGATGACTTTAAAGATCCCTATAGTTAAATGATTACATATACAACTATTTAGCATTAGCTAAACATGTTCTGGGAGATGTATTATGCCACTTCCGACTTAAATTTTTTATTCCTACTCTATCTGCATTGATGAAGGTTAGAGAGAGACAGTTGGTTCATGACATGACTGAAATATGGTTGGGTAACTAAAACCACTTGGTTAAAACGATCATGGTCATGCTTAAATTTGACATAAGTCCGCTTTGACTTCTATTATGAAACTAAGGCATCATGAAATTGAAGATGAGAATGAAGCATGCATGATCAAAACAAAGAGAGATTTTCTGTTGGTGTTTTTATTTATATGACGACGCACAGCTGTGTTTATGTGGTGTATGATTTTAAACCCTGTTGAGATTGAAGCACAACAGTTTTATCCTGTGAAATTCCTGCTCATGTCTTTTCCTTGCTATCAATAATTAAGACTAGATCTTGGAATGAAAAAGTAATTTCCCTTGAAAGAACCGGATAGAATTGACATAAACCTCAGCCCTAAAAACACACCCCAAGAGGTATCTAAAAGCTCAGTAGGTGCCAATAAAAGTGGAAAACAGAAATCTTTCTAGCAAAACACAACAACAAGAACAAGAACAAGAACAACCCATTGGAGTGGAGAAGTGAAAAACAAGAGCGACTTAAGGTGATTCTCATCTTCGACTCCAAAGCCTGGGCACTCCAAAAAAAAAAGTGGGAATGTAATTTCCCAGACTAGGAACATAAGCCAAGAGTAATCTGGCCTGTAATACCTCATAGTCCTTAAATAAAAGCCCTCCATTTTAAGTCTTCAACCTCGTTTTTTCCCCCCTCCCTTCCCCACCTTTAATAGGATTTGGTAGAAAATGGCTTTGTGAATCGCTCCTCTCCGTCTTGCTCAAGGAAGAGCGGGCTATTCTCATTGAGAAGTGCTTAATTGCTTTAAATGACTGATGATACATCTAGGGAGAAGGGCCTTGAGCTAGGGGCCACAGCCAACCACACAACAGATAGCTCTCCTGGACGATGGGAAGAGGTGTGCCTTAGTTTATGTGTGTGTAGGTTTGTGTGTGTGTGTGTGTGTGTGTGTGTGTGTGTGCAACAAAGATGAGCTGCTGGGGACAGACAGTTCTCCATAAGGGTCATAAGAGTGGGCTTGTTGTGCGTGGACGTGTGTGAACATGCAACTCCTTGCCTGCATTTGTATGTGTGTGAATGTGCGTGTGTGTGTGTGTGTGTGTGTGTGTGTGTGAGAGGGAGAGAGAGAGAGAGGGTCGCCAGGCAGTGTTCGTCCTATCGACACCCCAGTAACAGACTAAATTAAAGCTGTGATGAATTGTAGCTGTCACGGCGGGAGAGAGGGGAGACTCTGCGCCGTATTCCACCTCTGATTAGGTGGGGATAGAAAGATACAGAATATCATTATCAATATGTAGCACTATATTTTCATTAGATTTTTCTCTCGGCGCTGGACAGCTTGATAGCAGGATGATTTTTCATTTCAAGAAAAGATTAAACATCTTCATCGATGTCAGTGAGGAGTTTAGTTAAAATTTTTGCTGCATTTTCTGTCACTGATGGGAACGTGCGCGATGATCTCAAAGTGTCCCAACTCTGACGCTTGGGATTTTACCCTTTTCGTTATTAATAAAACACTTTTAAAAGCTGGTAAAGGTGCAGCATGTGCAATTAAAATGTAAAATGTAGAAATCCTAAAAGCTCTTTCATCATTGCAGGAAGCTTGTGGGCATTGACGAGGCAGAAGCTTTTGGCTGTTTACTGAAAGAAGTAGAAAGTCACAGGAGAAGCAGGGATTGAGGGGTATTGCATGTTTGTGCTCACTGCGCTTTGAAAGTGACATCCTTTGGGTAGACCACAAGGGTTTTTTATTCAGTCAGAACAGCAACGGTATACCTAAGGAAGCAACATGATGCATGAAAACACAAATTTAACTCAGTAAACTTACATGTATACACTGTACTTTTTGGGGCTAAAGAGGCCGAAGTGGCAAAGTCATTCTTGCATGCAACAAGCAACTCATGTATGCCTCCAAAACACATTCAATTTTTTATTAAAAGAAAATATTAACAGGGTTAATGAAAGTATCCAACATTTTTCAGCCATTCAACATATTCACCTTGAAGTTGTCTGTAGTTTTATACATAAAAAGTGTTGTATCTGCTGTTCAACAGTCCGTTTTTAGTAAGCTTTGGTTATCATCTGGTTTTGTAGTTGGACCACAAATCTTGAGCTCAGGACCCCTTACTCGTTTCTACAGTGAGATAGCTGGTAATCGGATGTACACTGTCATCAGTCGCGAGGCGGACTTTTGAAGACTTGGAAGAGAAAGAATTGTTTTATGCTTTCTTCTATCCAATCTTTTCGAATTGTTCCCATCTGAATCATTGTGGTAGCTCTACAGCAACACCAATCACATATATAGAAACAGAGAGAGAAAGACGGAGGGAGAGTGGAATGTAATTGCGAGGAGGACCAAACATTGCTGCATTATTGTGAGCAATTCTCAAAGAAATAAGGGTTTTCATTTTCCATGATTTCAATGTGTGCACGTATGTGTATGTGTATTAGTATTTCTCAGATAAATATGTTTGTGTCTGTATCTAACTGCATTGTTACCATGGCAATTGTTGCAGTCCACTGACGTCTTACTGACACTCACAAAGAAAATGCTATGACCGTGTCTGAAATCCTACTTTTTAATTGCAGCGCATACAAATTTGTTACAGAGTAGTTGTTCCTTGTCATTTATTTTTCTTTCCGAGCAAATATTTGCGCATGGCAATGAAACATGAGATGTATGGATAATGTTGTTATTGTAGACTAGTTTATGGAATGTACTGTATGGCGGATGAGGCCTCAGACATGTGTTTTCAGGTAGTGAGGAACCCCAGCACAAAGCAAATAAATAGACAATATTATTCAAATATTTCACTTCACTAAGTGTTTGTAGGATTTAACCCTTTACAGCCTCTCTGTCTATTATTCCAACCAACAAACTTTATTTTGCTATGACACAACTTGTCACACATTGTAGTGGCTATATTTTCATACCAGTGATGCACTATTATAGTTCTTTACTCCCTAATAACTCTTAATATTTATGTTTTATCACTGATGGTTTTACATGAAAATAAAATCTACTGTAAGGTAAACTTGGCATCCTCCTGTTACATGAATAAAATCATGTAAACTGATTAAACATGACTCTTTTCTACATTAATGGTACTTAACTCCAGCCTTGTATATATTCCATGTATCAATGTTTCCCTCCGGAGATATGTCTTGGCAGAGCTGCTCAAACACTATTTACACCATGTGATACTAAAAATCTCAATTGAAAGTGATACATAGGAAACTATTTTAGGTGACCCAACCCCAGGTATTCAGTGGTTAGGGGAGCACACATATATCCTTCCATGGTGGTAGGCTGTGTATGTGTATATATTGTTTTATCAGTGACCCGTATCCTGTTTACCTGATAGAGGCAAAAGCTCAGTGTCGAAACTCCTTAAAAGTCAAAGCCAAAGGGGGGGGAAGGGGTGAAGGAGCGCATCCAAACGTATACCACATGTTATCACACACACACACACACACACACACACACACAGACATACACACACATACACTCTCCACCAGCCGTGGGGCGCCATGGTTACCTTGGAACTTTAACGTGGACCAGCTGGTGTACTTGGGTTGTGAAATTGCATTGCACACACACACAGACACACACATACACACACACTTGCAGAGGATCAAAGGGAGTTGGAGCCCTGCACAGCAGCCCTCCTGCTCCTGCCCTTGGCTAAATGGACGACCAAACATTCCAGGCTGTCCAGCCCAGTAATATCTGGCCTGCAGCCTAATGAAGATGGACTGTGTTTATAATTCTCATGTTTGCTCTGATCACTAACATAATCCTTTCGATACACAAAACGCGGAGACAGAAAACATTCTTTGTTTCTCCACATTAAGTCAAAGTGCAGAGGAAGAGGAGAAGACGGAGAGAAGTACATGAAGATGAAATACAAACCCAGTTTCAGTAGACTTTGTAGCTCTTTGCATTTTCACACAGGGGCATCACATGATCTCAAACAAAGGAGAAGGCACCAAGGGATGTTTTTCTGCCTGCTTGAGACTTTGACACCTGCCTCGCCGCAGCAAATTGGAATGGCTCACTCTCAAATGAGATTTCTGCCCGCCGCATGGGGAGAGAAAAAAAGGTCACCCATTACAACTATTCTACATGATTCAAAGAGTTATCACATCTCTGCTCGCCTACCTTCCCTTTAATTAGCTTCGGGGACCTGGGCGAGGTGTAGGTGCATGTTAGTGTGTGTGTTTGTGCGTGTGTGTCAGTCTGATATACACTGAGGCTGTATTTCTCTCTTGGTTTCTCTCCCTTCATCTATGTTTGGACCTAAATTAAAATCCCATGTTGCTTTTCAGTGACATGTGGTATTTCTTAAAAAACAAATTTATTGACCCATGAAATTTGCCCTCATTTAGCCTGCACTGTGTATCAGAGATTACTGTTATCACTAAGATACATGCACTGAGTATGACTGTGGTGTAGTTCAGTTCTTGTGTGAAGGTGGTCTTTTAATTTTTTTATGAATAAATGACAAAATTCAGTTGAGTTCCCCTTATCACTCAAGAGCTCCCCTGTTTCTAACATATCCTTATTACACATTCAGAGATCCCAGTAAACAGAACATCTGGGCAGCAGAGGGAAACGCAGCAGAATGATACGTTATGTGTTTATGAGATTCAATGCTTGGTTTTGCGATAACATGCTGGTTGTGGTATAATACTTTATATAGGTATGTTTCTATATGAATATGGACCTGAATTATATATTCTTGTCCAAGGTCTTTTAGTATTCCTTTACTATTCCTCTTGTGGGTATTAAGGTTGGTAGATTCAGTAGTATTTAAAAGAAAACTAGAGAGATAGACTTGTCCGTTTTCAAAACTTGGAGACCTTCTGGCATTTCAATTGTTGCTAAGTTAAAATCAAGTTAAAAAAATCTTGGAAAAGCACTTAGCTTCTCTTTTGTTTGACTGTAGGTGACAATTCTCCGTGGTTCATTAGTAATTTATGAATTTTGTTGAGCTGAAATGATTGGCCGATAATTTGTTTATTGGGAAAAAATTAACCTACAACTCTCTTTGATAATCAATTAAATCATGTTTCAAGCAAAATTACGAAACATTAAATGAATACGAGGATTTTCTTATTTTTCTTGAACTACTTTACAATAAACTGAATATCTTTGGGCTTGATAGATAAAAAATATATATATTTAAAGTCTTCCTAGGATCTAGATTTGATGGGCATTTTCACCTTTTGCCATGGATTAATTAATGCATCATAAGTTGCAGCTCTAATTTGAAGTGGTGCTGATGATCATGCGATGAAACAGTCGCATGATCATGTCTTTCGTTCAAAGATATCTGTGCTGTTATTACCATAACTGAAGCGATTATTATCACTTCTTCTGCTACAAAAGCATTAAGTCACACAAAACAACTTGGCAGTCAAATTCATTTTAAGTGTTTGGGTTTCCGCTTCAGGAGTGACGGCTAATATACTGACTGGCTTAGCATTGATCGAGGAAGGGAGAAGTGAGGAGAAGAGAACAGAGAGCAGAGTGAATGTGATTTGACTAAAGGCGGGATAAGCCCTGAGCTTCGAGGCCCCTGGTCCAGGATGCTCCAGTCAGAGGGACTATGATTCTAGATCACACAGCCCTGACGTTGTGGCTTTCTGTAATGCTTTTATCAATGAACGCATGCATGCATGTACACAAACTGTCTCTGCTGTCTCAACCATACACTTTCTACCTCACATACACACACACACACACACACAGGCCCAGTGCATCGATACCAAAAGGGTTTAATCAACTCTCGGAGGAAGACATCATTGCATTTAAAATCAAACCTATGAAATCAATACCTGTGTTACACTTAAAATGACAAAGTGCTTAGACGGAGCTCATGCAGGCACACAGCCCCGGGGTAAGTTTTGAATGTATAGATGGATGTGTGGATCGTTTATGGTTCTGATTCTAGTTGTGTGATAGATCCTTGCAAATCTGAACCCCTCGGGCATAGACAACCTTTCCACCGGTGAAATATCTGAACGCCAACAAATAGAAACAATATTGTGAGTACAGTAAACCACCTTGAAATAATGCACTGCAGACACACAGGGCGTCCAGCTGCTGCTCTTGGGATGCAATTAAATCACCAGTGATGTGACCAATCTGTTTATGCCTGCTGATATTACATTTTCACTTTTAATTGCTTTACACTCTTCTGATATATTGTAGTCAACATGAAAAAAATGTAATTACTATCACGACAAACTGCCAGCAGTGCAACTTGTACATAATTAGAGGGAGGCGAATAATTGAAAGAGCGATTAAACAAACAAATTCACATAAAAGTGTGTTTTAATATGACTATGCAATTAATGGAAAAATCAAACGAATAAAAAGCAATGTACTAATTATCATGTTGCTACATTTATCTTAGCAACTGTTACAACCTCCAAGCAGTTCATTTCAGACTAGTATGTGTCAACACTGTTTATTTTCTAACTTTGAAAAGTATTTATGAACAAATTCAATATACTCTGCCTTAATGTATTGTAAAACAGCAAAGCCTTGCTTGCTTATCACCACTGTTGATTTCACAATCAAGAAAAAGATCTCAAAAATCCCAAGTATTATCACTTAAAAACAACCATTTGTAATGACAAAAGTCATTTCTGCAAAACACATTTCTTGCGTGCATTTCTTAGAGCTCTCTAATGGTTAACTTTCGGAATCTAGCGTGTTAAGCTGTGTAATGTCAGGGGGGACCTTCACTTTAAGTCAATGTGTCAATATAAGCTTAAGCGAAGGAGTGGCTGGAAAGCTAACTGCAGAATCAGACTAAGTGTGAATTTCCATTTCTCTCACACGGTTGGTAATTATGGCCACATTCCCTCATCCTCATTCACTCAAACCGTCTTTGGCTGCAGTGTGCGTGCATGTACTTAAGAAAGAAAGAAGAGGGGAGAGAGAGTGTGAGCGAATGAGCCTTATATATTATTGCAGTCACGCTGCCCACGTCTGAAAACATTTCACAGCAGTGCAAGGGAAATGTAAATCTGAGTTTGCTGAATCTAACACACACACACGCCCACACAGAAGAGGAAAAAAAAAAACCTCATCTCCCCTCTCTCCCTTATACACACATAATGCATTAAAATGGAAAACAGCTCACAGTGGCCCCGGCATTGAAGGGGGCCCTAATATTTGTTTTTCTCTCCCCTGTAGTGTCCTCATTGCCAATGACCAAATTTATAATAATCTCTGCCTCAGAGTCCAGCACTGCTTTCAGAATCTATAATCACCACGGCAGAGGTTCCTTCAGCCTGGCCACGGCCAGCTACAGGGCCACTTCCCTTTAGCTCTGCTTCAGCGATACTGTGTTTGGTCCCAATCCCAAATCCGCCGTAAGTTGGATTGTCTGTATGTATGGTCTGCTTTCACAAGGACACATGCAATCACAGTAAGGTATTGCATGCAATCATCGAGCGTATCACAGTGTTTTTACCTGCAGCCACCTAAATCATACCCGTATGACAAAGAGGACTACATGCATACACATTGCAGATATTATCCATTTTGACACCTTCTTACTCTGTTTCTAGCTCAGGGCAGAACCAACTATCAGACAAGTTTCCAACCTGCTGCCCATTACTTGTGTTGTAGTTCAGTGTGTAGAGGATATGAGCAACATTTAGAGAGATTAAATTAACCTGGACACCTAAAACAGACATGGGCATAGATTTCCTCTTTAACAATTTCTTCCAGAATTTTGAGAAATGTGGATGTCTTTAAATGCAAGTACATGTGATGTGCAGATGATGACAAAAACATGACTGTAAACTATCCATCACAACTACTTCAAGAAACTGATGAGTGGCATCAAAGATACATCATTGTTTAACTAAAACCTTGTAGTAACAATAAAGTACAGCAAACTAATCTCAGCAGTCGGGCCATGTGTGTCGCACCATCTTCAATCTGTAACAAAGTTCACTGCTGTTCAGCTGCTGTTGCTTCACATTGAAAGCTTTTCACTGGGGAACCACAGAAATGATATTGTGAAGCAGCTACAGGAAGTGCTGCCTTTATTACCAATGTTAGCAATAGTGCAGACATCTTTTTTTAAGATAATAATGGATGTGTGGTTGTTTCGATGCTCTGTTAGGTTACTGATTAGTTTTAAATATTGCAGGGTGCCACAGTGGAGTAGCTCAAGTTACTGCAGTTCTAAGTCCCAACACGTCATCAAGGTAAGCAACTTTTTTATTACACTGTTCCTGTCTTATAGAAAACGTCTCACTTCATTATTATGGGTGCTCATCAGTTATTAATGTTGTTAAATATTAATTAAGCAAATATTATTTTTGAGAGTCTCTAGTGCTTTGTTCTCATTTTGTCCGATATTATGTACAGATAGTCATGTTTTTTTTAAAGAAAATATTCAAACTCAACACAGAGATGCGTTGAGTGGTTTCAGAAGACTGTCATAGTCCAAATCTAATATTTATATTTTGAAATTTCAAACAAAATGGCACATTTTTCCTTTTTGGGGAAGTCATTTTAAGGCTTGGGACCTGAATGTATTTTGTATTTGTATTTTGTTCTGGTAAATGACCAGCTGAGTCCAGCTGACCATGTACATAGTTCATATAAGTGTCCATCTTAAAGTCTTAATGTTTGCTTTTGCGACTGGGTGTGAGTCTGCTGTGTATATACAGTACTTATACTAATATATATTGGAACAATCCTTAATCAATACATTTCAGGCGTAATCAAGCCATCCCGTGGTCACAATCTTACCTCAGGAAGCCACCAGATGTGCTTTGACTAAACGGGCAAACACAGTAAAAAGAAAAGTGGCACAAAAAGACAAACAAACAAAGGGAAACACAGGTTACACTGTACACCATGCAAATAAAAGCTGGTATGTAACAGTACTGTATCTTTCTTATGAATGAGACTTGACATTTTAGTGCACAACTTTGGTTAAAGGTCAAGTTTATTAATTGGAAACTAGTCATGCCACCAAAAATGTTCTCACCAGTATACAGTACACTATAAGCTGATTTATTCAACATAGTGGCCAGGTGTTCTCCACCATAGTCATACTGTGACTGGAATTAAAGGGGTATTTGCTGTGTGTTGGGCCTCCAAGGCAGAATTTCCTCTCAAGCATCCTGGAAATCTCCTTTCTTTGTAGGAATTGGACACCAACTTCAACCATGTACTAACCCTAACATCTGTAACCCAAAGCATTTTGTTGGTTAAGCTTAGGACAACTATTGCTGCAGGAAGGAAGCGTCACTTGGAAGACTCTGTAAAAAGAAATGAAGTTCCAAGAAAAACCATAAGTTATACTTTATCTGTCATCAGTCACTTTATCTGGTTACCAAAGAAACTAAACTCAAATTACACAGACAGAATGTGCTGTTTTGTCAGACAACTAACAAAGAAAGGTTGGACAGATCCGATTCATTTGTAATTTTATAAGAAATATAATCTTGGAGTAAGATGTAAACACAGCTGGTCTCAAATGGGGTTAAAGAGGGTGCTGAAAAAAATGCTGACTGACATATTTACCCTGCATGTTTTGCACCATTCATTATTCTTATGAATAATTAATATATACATCTTCATTGCTAGTGTATGACCTTAATGTTCATTGCCTTGCCAGGACAGAAGCAACAACAACAAACAAAGCCAAATTCTGTATTGCTATTACCTGAATGAAACATTTTAAAATGAAGTATTTTTGAACCAAATCTATTTGCAGTTCCTCTTTCCTGTCATCATCTACCTCCTTCTCTGCCTGTTTTCTTAATCTACCAATTCCCGCTCTCACTGCTAGACAAGGTCACATCACCAAATCCAAGAACAGGCAGACACCAGCCTGACCATATAGATTCAGACACATGATAAACACACATTTCCCTTTCCCATCTAAGCACATATACAAATGAAGTACTCACACATATGACCAGTCTTGATTAATCAATTGGCTAAAACAATTTTTTACAACCCAGCGCCTCCAGGGGCGTTATCTTGGGCCATATGTGGTCTGCATAAATCATAAATCAGACCAATCTGATGATTGGAGCAGTGATAGCTTCTGCTTCTGCACCGCCTCTGCCAGGCCTAATGTTATTTCCCTCCCCCGAAATGCATAATAACAGTAATGACAATAATAATATGCACGTCAAGCCCAGCTCATAAATATCGGGATCAATCTGGCTTGAGAGGGGGTACATATGCATAAAAAAACAACTCAAACGAGGGGCAAGTGAGTGCTCCGTTAGTGTTGGTCCGCCTGTTCCGGAAAAAGAGAAAGAAACAAATACACATTTCTCCTGAAGAGAGCTGAGTGACGCCTCACATACATATTTTGCTCATTTGTATGTGTCCCTGTGTGTATCTGCGTGTCCTCCCATCGTGCATGAGTGATGACTTCAAGCAACTATGACCCCCACACATCACCCTTCCATGCATATAAAAACAGCCTACTGCTTTAATATCCTCATTTAATGACTAGCCCCAGTGAAAGACCATTAACGTAATGACATCACACTGGCCATCTCTCACACACACACCACACACACACACACACAAAAACATGCTAACTCTGAGCAGTGACATTCTCTTCTTTCACTAATGAACAACAAATTAACAGCAGAGGTGAAATGTTTTTCATTAGTATGCAAGCGTGCGCACAACCATGTCTTCCTTTTAACCCTGATAGAGAATCTTTGCGATTGTTTGTCCACATATAAGCTACCAAATGTGTGCATGCGCGTGTGTGATGGGATATGAGTGTAACAGTAACAGAGTTGGGGTGGGGGGGGGTTGCAGTTTCATCTTACTAATTCAAGGACAGTTCCTAATCATGCAGAGTGAATACATGGACACATTACAGGAACATATGCATTAACCTCTTGCATATTTACGTCATGAACACACACACAAACGCAAACACACTTGCGTGAGTATGCCGTCTACACACAGGCAATTTGTAATATTGAATAGCTGACACAGTGAGATTTCATAATCTATTGACAGTGTCACAGCACAGTCATGCAAGGTGGTGGAGCTATTGATAAACACAGTATTGGCCTGTCATCCATGTACCTCAATCTGGGCTGATGTAACTTAGTGCCAACAGCATATCCAAGGCCACTGATGACATCATAGCACCCACGGGGGCTGAGGACTCCCTTAAAGCATAATGAAAAGATTCCCATTTTATCTTGTACCCAGAAATGACACACACAGATGATGAAGGATATAAGAATATTTTTATTGTGTTTAATGCAGACAGACATTTATTTATTGCACTGATTATAAAAAAATGGCACAGTGTTATCAACAGTTTCTTGAAAAGTTCATAGCAAAAATAATATTTTATAAACAAACAAAGAAAAAAAAGCAATCTATCCATTTGCTTTGAATGACAACGCAGGCTTTGCAAGGGAACTTGGCAAAATCATATTATGGCTTGTCCTCACCCACACAACACAAACATACACAGTAAGCACTCAGACACACACAAACAAAGGCAAAAAACTAAATGAAGTTATCAAAATCCATCTGCCCACACCATAAATGAGAATTGATGTCATTCTATTAAAAAAAAAGTAACAACATTAGACTCAGTGCTGCCTCGTCAACAGTTCATAAGTCTAATCAGCGGGCTAATGCAGTTGCTGTACTATACCTCAGGACACAAGTCCCCCTTGGTGGCAATTATCGCCAAACACCCAAGATCAACATCCCAGCACACACACTTGTAAACATGCATACGCACACCATCCACATCATTTTTGTCCCTCCAATTAGAATTTTTAATATCCCGGTCGGCGTTAATGGAGATTAATGGCCAATCGCCAACGTGAATTCCAACGTCATCTATTATCATTCCAGCCTTGGTCCCAGTCCGCTCTAATTACATCCTCAAAATTCCCTCCGCTCTACAACCCCCAGCGCCCTAAGATCAATCAATAATTTTAATTTTCGGATGCCCCCCAACCCCGCTCCAGTCCCTACCCTCGTCCTCTTCTTTCGCTCCGTTCTTCCTTCTCCGTGCGCGTCGATTAGTTTCCAAAGAAAATCAAATGCCGGAGAGTAAAGGCTTATGGGGGAATTAATTACCCATCTCGTCTATAGCTCCCTTTGATTCCTTCGTTTGTCCGTTCGTTCGGTCGCTCGTCCCCCTTGTTTCTCTCTTGTGTCTGCTATGTCTTTCCTCCCTCGCCCTCTCTCTGTCTGGCGCATTGGGGACGCTTTCCACTCTTTCCCCCCTTCTTGTCACGTAATTAGCATGCAGATATGCATTGCCTGATTCGCAAGTCAAATCGCCTCGCTTTTTTCCCCCCTCTCTGCTTCTCTGCTCCGTTTTGGGGCTCTGATTGTTCTTATTCAAATATGGTGTTTGATTTGGGTAGCCCCCCCTTCCATATCTCCCCTCCATCCCAGTCTACCTAAACACACACACACACACATATTGTATGATAACATTATGCTTTATCTGCAGACGACAGAGCTTTGCCCAGTTTACTCGTGCACCCTGCCCTGCTGCCAATCATGCAGAACAAGTAAAACATGAAAAATTAAAAACATTTTCAATCATCTGCCCGTTTCAAAACACCTTGGATGTGCCACAGCATGTCTGAGCCCCTTTTTTTTTCTGTGTGTCCCATGTACCAGCCTGCCAATATTGTTCAGCATACCTCAATGGCAGGTTTCATATGATGCATGCTTTTTCCTTTTTGGTGTGAAAACCTCTTGCTTCGTTGGCACACATTCAAACAGACAAGAATACAGTACAGTGTGTGTTTTGCACCCCCACCACCCCCCCAAACGCTACACAAATACTTTTTCTCTCCCTTTCCGTCCCTCCCTCCCTCTCTTTCTCACACACGCAGAGCACGTCTGCTGGTGCAGGAAGATGTTTGCTCAGCACATTTCAATATGAACATCATAATACTCTGTCTAGCTGCCATCCGTTTTTCTTGTCATAAACCAACACAAGCCAGCAGTTTTTACTCCTGAACACTGTGAGACAAAAAAAAAAAAAATCACGTTCATTTTCTCACTACAACTCAAATGTCATTATGTTTAAAAAAAAAAAAAGAGGTGAGTTGCAACATCTATTTTTGATGGCCATGAAAAAAGATATGCGAGAAGAGTCGATATTTGACCTTTGCCACGTTGCATAAATGGAGGTCAAATTGGAGGCCAGACCTCTATCTTTCACCCTCATTTTGCTTTAGGCTCTCATACATACTTAAATATCTCACACAGTGCATACGGTCATATTGAAACATTAAATTATCATGATTCCGTCACAGCTAAAAGATAAAAGAGGTTCACTGGCTCCATTGAGGCAATATGGCGAAAGTGAAACGCCGTGGTGTGGCAAGGGAATTTCCTGCCACAGTATGTGTCCTCACATGTGATCCTAACACATTAACACACAGACAGCAACAAGTGTCAGAGTGAAGGGGGAGGTTTCCCTGCGTAGTCATGTCTTGGTATCGTTGGCACCAGGCCAGCTTTGCCATCTGTCTCCTCTCCCCCTTCCCTGTCCCTCCTCCTCCTCCTCCTCCTACTCCAAGCCAATCTGCTCTACATTTGCTATCATTACGTGCCTGCCATCCTTATGGCATATCAGAGGCAGGCGCCAGGCACCCTTTACCCCTCTCTCTCTCCTCCTCCTCACGCCCCTCTCTTCACGCCCCTATTTCCGCGCCCACTTCGCCACAGAGTTCTCTAAAGGGTCCAGGTGGCATCTTGCCCTGCTCTCTTCTCGGAGCCAGGACGGAAAACAAAGAAGCGCGGTGAAGAGGACAAAAAAAGCCCAGAAAACGCGGATATACTCCTTTCCACATCCTGCTCGGAGCCTGCTGTGCTTCCTGTGCCCACAGTCTTGGTGTTGGTTTGTTGTTGTTATTGTTGTTGTTGTTGTTGTTGTTGATGATTTCCATGCTTCTCCCTCCTCTGGATGACTGTTGCAGTTTGAGCAAAAAAAAAAAAAACTAAGATGTAAACCCTCTTCAAACCTTGGAACTTCCTTGGCTGCTTTGGTGCTATTGACGGGACCCTGGTACGTCTCATTTTCCCACACACTCACACGCACATACTCACACACATACACGTTGACGTTGATGCTGCAGAGTGTTTCTCTCAGAGCTCCCTGCCACCTCGTCCGCCTGCTACCTCGAAAGAACTGGGAATACCATGGGATCTACCAGAGACTCACTCACACGTACACACAGACACACGCCGGATTTAATACGCACGTGCACTCGCCGGTCGTTTGAGGCTGCAGGAAAGTGAATAATCAATTAAGTATTGATTTCTTGTAAGATTTTGTAAATTTCAAAGGCAAAGACAAAGAGGGTAGCTTAAGGAGAGCCGCCGCGAGCGAGAGGAGACGCAAATTAGCCAATAAACACAGACGGGGGAATAAACGAAGGTGAACGAACGAACCGCTCGTCACTGCAATATGCTTCTATTCATTTCTTGTTTCTCTATTGTTTCTACATGCCCCTCCAGATGAATTAATGCTGTACGCGACAATGGTTTCCTATTGAGACGAAGAGATGGCGAATGGGCGAGCGAGGGTTAAAAGCGAAAGCTGCAGGAGGAGAGAGAGTGACTGGAGGACTGGGTAATTAGGCAGTCTGCAACACACACCTCATCAGTATGCGGAGTATGCAAATTGACCGGCTGGCTCTTTCTTTTTGTCATGGATCAGAAGACAAGAGCTGCAGAGAAGAATTAAGAGCTATTATTCTACCCAAGGAGAGGCTCATATACGCAAACAAGGGGGAGAGCGGGAGGAGGAGGAGGAGGAGAGCAAAGAACACTCTGCACAGAGATATACAATGGACTCCACTGCAAAGGACAGTCAAATACAATCACACAAATACACTCTTATTCTCCCTCGCACCATGGGAGGCTGTTCTACATGTGCGCTGGAAACAGTGAAAGAGAAAACGACAATCAGACATGCACCTTCATTCCCCATTATGGCATATTGATAGGCTGCTTCGTGGATGATAATTACCTTTTGGAATATCGAATCCCGAAACGAGCCTCGGGATGAAGGAACGAGAAGAAAGAACAGAAAAAAAGAAAAAAAAAAAGCGGAGGTATGCAAAGGCGCTAATGATATTCAGAGCGCTGACTGTGTGTCATCTGCATGATGACAACGGCCAATTATAATGAACCATTGGCTCTCCGCCACAGATAAGTAGGAGAGAGAAGGATATGGGTAAAGAGGAGGGGGAAGCGAAAAGAACTTCCCCATCCCTTTCTTCTTAATTTGCCGCCGATATTTGCAGATTCAGTATCGAGTGGATTTACAGTAACGATGCATGTTGAAAAAAAAATTGACAACCTTTCCTTGCATTGTCCCTTCAATGGAATAAAGGCCACAGAGGATGAGAGTATCCCGCCATGTAGGATTTATGGCTGCTTGGGGTGGTATTCCATCGCCACGTTGCTCAACTGGGCTTTGGTTCTGGTGGCACTCGCTCCTGTACCAACCATCGCTCTGGCGAGCCAAAGAATCTGTTGGAAAACACACAAGCATACGCACACACGGCGGCATCTTTCACAGTTCCACCGTCTCCCCTTCCTCATCACACTACAAAATGCCTCCCCATCACCGTTTTGCATATTCGCATGCTGCCCCGCCTGCCACAAAGGACTAAACAGCCGTATGCAAAACAGTCTGGTATCCCCACTTACATAGTGATGAGATGAACAGTGTGAGAAAGAGGGGGCGGGAGCTGGGCGGGGGGTAAAACACGATGGGGGAGAGGAAGACAGGAAGGTGGGGGGGCAGGAGGGCCACAGGGGAGCTTGTTGGCACTAAAAAGGGGCACGTGCGGTGATACCACTCCTACTACGTGATGACAGAAAGAGGCGGGCGTGGGAAAAAAAAGAAGAGTGGAGGGGGGAAGAAAAGGGAGGGGAGAGGAGGGAGATGGGGGATAAGGGGCATGTTGGCACTAAGAGGGGGCACGTGTTGCCGAAGGAGGAGGGGCGACATGGGTGGGCGAGGTGCGGTGGGAGGTACAGGGAAATGGGGGGTTAGATGTGGGGCGCGGCAGGGGGTGGCACTAAACACAGATGAGTGTCTAAAGAGGAAGGGTTTTCAGATTGAGGGGCCACCTGCATTAAGGAGGAATGTCACACCATTAAAACACAAGGCACACAGGCGACCTCCCTACACACACACACATACACGCCTCTTATCAGATCTCAGGGGAAAATGCCAGGGGGTGTGGCTGCCAAGCCTGTGACGGAGCACGATAAGTTCGGCACGAAATACCCACGTGTGCTTCCACAGACCTGCAGGGGTGCCAGCGATGTGTACGCACACACACACACACACACTTTTTTGCATACGCAGATACATCAGGAAGCTGCTCAGTCTTCACTGCAGACCTGGCACGCAGCCAAAAACAGAGCACGTGGCATGCCTGGTAATGCATGTACACAAAAACACAAACACACACACACGTGTGCTGGGCCAGAAGTTCTGTTGATATGCAGATTTTTTTTGTTTGTTTGTTTGTTCATTTCAAGGAGCTGTTTTAATTCCTCTGTAAGATTTCATTCCTTTACATGGGATGTTTTATTGAAACACAGAGAACTCTGAGCTTTCAGCCACTATTAAAGCTCAATATTTATCTTATTGCAACCAGACTGCACTAGATTAGTCTGGATTTTTGTTTATTTGACACTTTTTGTCATTTTGATATTCTTTGTTATGCAGTGAAATATGGTGTTATTTTATATTCGCTGTTATTTTGATGATAAAGTTTGTCAGCTGTAAAAAAAAAAACAGACAGAGGGAGAGAGAAAGTGGATTGGAGAGGCCCTGTGTTTCCTGTGCTGCAAATACACTGGAAAACAGATACAGATTATTGTATCACTGTTGCAGTTTAAATTCCTCTCCTCACTTACCTGACACTTTGGAATATTAGAAATATGTGTAATATATATAATAAGAAGTGGGATAGTAAAGGAACTGGACATATTTACAAATATATGCTGGTACAGTGTGAGCACTTCTGTGAAAATAGCTGAATTCTATTATTATCACCATCTCGTAGATGCTGTTAGACCAAGATCCAAAATTAGCTCAACTGTGAGTTATATGGGTAGCTGAACCTTGACCTTGGCGACAGAATCCCTAAATTGGCTTGACTCCAGTCAAGAGTTCACGTTCACCGTCTTAAAGTCATCTAGTTGCAAGTTGATTGGATTATTTTCACATTCACTTCTAGTTTAAGAGCGATAGTAGTTTCACATGTCCTTCTTGAGATGCAAGCTTATAGCTTTTAGCCTCGCTAAGTGAATCATCAGTGGCAGTATCAAATTACCCTCAACAGAGACCAAAGGTTACTTAAAGGCCTTTTAGTCATCCACGCTGGCACGCCAGCTAATTTACAGCAGACTCATTAGGCTAGCATTAAACACAATTTCCTGCCGACAAATTTCATTTGGTAGAAAAATCATTACCATGGCAATAATAAACAAGCTCATACAGTAGTGGCTAATGGCAATTTGAGTAACCTAATGTCGTTAGCAAACCCCAGAAATAGCAACAGTGGCTTGAACGGCCATGATCAAAGCTCTGTTTAACATAGATGTTGACATGACGAGTGTTAAGATTACTTTGGAGTTTTATTTCTTTCTGTTTTCTTTCTCTTTTTCTTTCTTAAGCTTTGTCTCGGGCCTGGACTATGACAGTGGAAATATAATGTTTCATAACTGTCAGTGCACAGGGTTGTGTGTAGCCTGGGGTTGCTGTGCTGAACAATAAACCATAATTTGATAGATGAGAAATTACAGCGGTCCATCTACTGTGCAGGGCCCTCACCCCGGGCAACGCAATACCGCGCCAGATGATGTGTCACATTTCTCAGAGAAAGGGAGAAAAATGAAATTATTCTTTTATACTTTGTTAATAATATCTGCCTGTGTTTTGAATGTAGCATCCCTGTTTATTTTATGTAGATAAACGAATACAGCAGATGGATGTGACGCCTCTCATTGGCACTGCCAATTATATAAGGCCCTCTGTCCTTTAAAGCTCTGTACATTGCGGTATGAAAGGGGCTGGCAGGAATGATAAGCCGTCTGAGTTCATATGCTGCATATATTGTTGAGTACACCAATGATTTATATTTAACAGTCACTAAACACATACCTCCTCCTCGCTCCCACATATGGAGAGCCACTGTTGATAAGAGATATGCATCATAGGTAGCTACCTTCTGCCTCCACCTCTGTTAGCCAATGCATTTGCCATTAGCAAATGTATATCTCTTTGAGTGTGGCATGGATTTGTTGTGGAGCGGGTTGGAAATTATGTGTTTTCTGTGACATTGTGGCTGAGAACTACTCAGACCAACCATTAGTACCCCTGGAGCATGCTCCAGTGCTGTATCATTTGTGTCAAGCATACAAGACTGATTTGACTTGGTCCCATGGTGAGTGACTGACAGCCATGTGAATAAACATAATGGTTGCGATCCTACTGGAATCTTACGCTTGTGTAAATTAGCGGGCAGCTTTAATAGCATGCATAAGAGGGGAATGTTTTAAGTATTTAACAGAAAATGTACTGCAGTATACTGAGGCAAAGGTAACAAGTTTGTGGGGTGATGGGCAGCTATTTATCATCCCTGTTGTGTAAGCTGTTGCTTTGTGATCTCACCAGTAGGGTCACTGTGAGGCGTGTGTTAACTTTTACTGAGCCCACATCGTACTAGAGAGAAATCCATTCAAATCTGCCTCAAGCAGAGTCTCTCACTGTCTGATCATATATATAAACTATGTACTGAGACAGTTATGCTGTTAAGAATATTATATTTTTATTGCATGTTTCAAAAGCTCCAGCCAATAGCAGCAAGGTTAATCCCACTCCTTTGTTCTGCTGCATTGTATGTCTTGTCAGACAACGGCAGTACCGAAGTCGATGGAGGAAACATTTTGTCCTCTTTTTGAAGCTGCTGAAGCTCACATCCTCAGAAGGTGGTGATGTCATGTGAAATGAATGGCTTTTATTCCTCAGTAATTTTACGATCTTGGCATGAAACCTTATATCCTACCCCATTCCTATTAAGGAACAATCCCCCCCCACCTCCCCCTTCTTTTTTTTAACAAGAGAGATCTGATAGATGTTCAGAAAGATGCTTTTTTTCCCTTCCCCTTTGTTCTGGTCAGTGGGCTCATGCAATGTTTATTAGATTAAAAGTCAGTCACTGCGACGAGAGAAAAGGTGAAAAAATGCAAAACACAAAAGAGAGGCATATCGCCGGCACTGGCAGCGCTTTCTCCGCTGGTCTTTTTTATTACAAATTGAGACCAAATCACTTTGGAAGGCACCAGAGAGGGGAGGGATAGATTTGTCTGTGATTTAAAGCAGCAGTATGTAATACAGCGTTTATGATCAGAACTTGCGTCTGTGTCTGACAATTAACGTGACTCCAGTCGGTTTTATGGCCGGATTCAAACAGCGACTGCGTTTCATAGTGATGATAGAAGACAGAGTGGACATAAATAAGAATATACATATGTGAAATCCATAAAGGGTTACCAAAGGGTTTATATGGGAGAGGGAAGCTGGGGTGGAAAAGTTCATCCTCTACATCTGAATTGTCACAGCAGCTTTTATGATGTACAGCATAGTGGGGGTTGACATGTTCTGGTTCTTCACATGTGCCTGGATTGTTCTAACAACTGAATATGATCAAAATAAGTCACTCACACTGAACATCTCTTTTTTCTGATCTTCTTCTTTTGATCCTAGTATTGTAGTAGACCATGTTGTATCTAATTAGGCAAAATACACAAATAAAAGGCATATGCACTGATTAATAGTAAAGCTGAGGGGGGAAAAAACATTTTTATGAAGGTATAAAGAAACCGCTTGGCACTGAGTGATTTTTCATGATATCTGATAGGTTTAGAATATCTATTGCTGCCATTACCCCATAAAACATTTTCAAATTGCTTTGAAAGCAGTCTTTATTGCCCTGTTTTAGTTTCAAGGCATTCTCACACTGAGCATCTAAATATTTAACAATGTTGACCATGGTTTGCAGTGTTTCTTCATATTCATTCCTCTTTATGTGCATAATTTCAAATAAGTGATAACATACGTTGTAAGAGCTACTTGACGTGTTTTTGATTGTCGAGTTTTAAATCTAGCTCACAGTCCAGTCTAATAAACATGGCCTGGTAAATTAAGCATCATTCATATTAACATTTCATTTATTGTTAGATCTACAGTATGATCCAAAACCAGCAGCATGTATAGCGAGCAGTACAAAGATGATTAACAGAAGCAAAATCCATTTGAAGCACCAGTGCACATCAGCCTGGGGTGGAGTATTTTGACTTAAAGTGATTATTTCCAAGATTCTTGTTATTTTTTTGCTCTGGTGACACTTTCGTTGTAGGAAATATATGTTGATCATTAGTTAGTTCTAGGACTAAGTCACTAAACATCTTATCCTTGACCCTGCTGCCTCACACAGTTTCTGATTTTAAGAATGCAAGTACTACATAAAAGCTCTCTTTGTATTCATATTTGCTGCTTATAATTTCTCAGTGGTTGAATCAGCATTATTAACAAGAGCTCATGTGCAAACTTCATGTTTCATCACATATCCCAGAATCCCTTTTTATAAAACCCAGCAAACAGAAATGAACTCATCGCTCTCCATCAAAGGGGTGCGTAGATGGCAATTTATTATAGCTACCATGTGTTAGTCAGCTGTCCTTTGTTTTGCCAGTTAATCTAGGACTTAATGAAACTTAACTCAAAAGAAGACTTGAGTATTTTTGTTTTGTAAGCAGTGATGGATTGGATGAATTTTAGCATACAGCACAGGAACATGGCTTGAGCTGCATAATACAGTAGGTGACAGGTGGTGACCAGCGCAAACAGTTAAAAAACTGTTAAAAAAGCAAAGAAAGACTGATGTGAAATGTTCATTTTTCAAATTTCTGTAAGGTGAAAATAAACAGTAATTTAAGAATTAAATAAGGATGAAGAAAGAAAAACAGAACATGACAATATTGGTTCATGTGTTGAAACGGTAAATGCAACAACCCTGGCTGTTTTTCTTTTTTCCTGTATATGTCTGTGTGAGTTCTAGATTGGGTACAGTAGATAATGTGTTGGACAATCAGCACCACAAGTCTCTGCATCTCTCTCCCTCGCTCTTTCTCTCCAACCATCATCCACCTTTCATCAGGCCAGACCATTGATCCTCAACCTGGTAGGGGGTCCTTTCAGTATGCAGCCTAATGTTCTCATTATGTGTCCTGCATGGTCCCATTGCTGATGACTGGCTGATTACCATCTCATTAAGAGACATGGCCAGGCAGGGGAGAGAAGGACCTGTCACAGTTTAAGGAGCTCATCAGAGCACAGAAATAATACATGCTGGAGACTTGCTTCATGTCTGATGGTACCTGGAGGAAAATGATTTCTTTACCGGAGAAAATGGCAGAGAATAACGTATGCTGTAAAATATGAGATGAAATAGATTGATTTAGCTTGGATAAATTTTTGGTGTAACTACACTTGCCATATTAAGTGATTAGTGGCATTTTGATTGATGATCTGTATAATGTACTGACCTGCAAGATGGAAAAGATTCCCTCAATCATCTGCCAGAAAGTTCATAATGCACAATCATGGACTCAGAGTTGCTCCATTTAATTTGATGCTTCAGATGAAGTGATGCACTTTTAGTCAGGTTTCACTGACAGAATAGATAAGAATAGGCAGAGCCAGTCAGTCATTATTCATTCAAACTTTGAGGTCTGATTCTGAATGTATTTTCATGTTTAAACTCCATGCTTTTTTCGCCAGACCCAGACTCGAGCCATGATATCCTGAATAAACAATGACAGCCAACATTATCATTCAGAAATAGTATTTTTATACACTGTTGCTCGTTGTAACCCCTGTTTTATTTTTTAAAAAATGTGCTGGTTAATGATGTACCTTGATTCAGCTAGTCTCTTTCAAGGTTTCTGGACAGATTTTCTTTGACACTTGTGTATTTTTGTGTGTGTGCGTGCGAGTGTATCTTTATTCCAGCATCCATGTGTGTTTGGGGAGGGGGGGGGCTAAAAATCCCAAGGTAATCTGAAGCACAAAGGCAATGTCATTATAGACATGGGGGGACATTATTCTAAAATGGCAAGTGATGCAGTGCTGAGACAGTAGATAAGGTGAAAAGAAAATGTGGAGGAAAGAGGAGAGAAGAGAGTGAACGCTTGAATTTGTCATGGACAGATAAAAACAGGCTAGGGCCAAGCTTGAGGATGCAGTGATAGGGGTGTTGTTGTTTTTTTTCCCCCTCTTCCTTTTTTCCCTCCCTCCCTCCTTCGCTCTCACTATACCCTCCTCACTCCCTTTTTGAGGTTTATCTGACATACGATGAATGCAGCAATTTTATCTGAATAGACAAAGGAGCAGTGACGTGCAGCCTCACTCTGACGACTGACCTTGAAGGAGACGAAAGGAAGGAAGGAAGGAAAAAGGGAGGAGGGAAGGAAGAAAGAGGGAAATGGCCCTGGTCGTAACTGCCTGTTTGTTACAACTCTCTGAGCTATCTTAATGTTGTCCTCCCAGTACTGGTAATACTATACAATGCACACTTGTTTGTGAGGAGTGTTTGTGTATGCTATTTCCATGTCCAGCGTGAAAAGATATTGAAAAACATTAAAGTTTAGTTCTTTTATACATATGTTTTATTAAAATGTATACAATACATACGACATGTCATATAGGCTAATACAGTACATACACATAAAAGCAGACACATGTATCCAGGGATCACAAAGTATGGCCAAATCATCACTCTAAACTCAGCTTGCGATGAATATGTCATAAGCAAATTAGCCAATCTATCAAGCAGCTGACAAATACCAAACAAATACACTAATGTTTTATTTTATGTGTGTGCCTTTATCGGGAAAACTCGTTTTTTGCGGGGGTAAATTCAAGACATTTGCATACTTAAAATTGTTTTAATAGACAGTTAAATACTGCACTGTAATTGAAAGGCGACCTTAAATTTTAAAAATGTTTCCTGCCCTCGGTATTCAACTTTATACTAGAACATAGTAGAAGAGTACAGGTTTTCATGAGCTTCAGCCTTAAAGGTCCATAATGCAACAGAGGAACAAAACGTGTTGCTTTGTGGGTTCGAGGCATGACTCACTTTTCTCGACAGAAAAACATTTGCTGTCTTGCTCTTATTATCTCTTGCACTAATGCTTTCTCCACCTACATGTTAACCTAACAACTGGATGCAACAAGTTCAGGCATGTTCTCTTGGGGGTGCTGAAAGTCATCCTGTGAAATGTAGGAAGTCACTATCTGATGTCGAGATAGGCACACGGGGTTATTGGATGACAGGCACATCGAGAAGTCAATTACAACATTTCATCTCCAAGTAAAACCTGAAATGCCGTGAAGAACACAGAATATGTGTGAGTTTTTCTTTAACCTTTCACCTCTGTCATCAAAGTAGTATAGGTTGGTTGCTAAATCAATGGGATCCATGTGTAGAAGTATTGATTTATGTTTTGTGAAATAAATACTGAAACCGTAATGGGACACCAACAGAGTTAATAGAGCTTCATTTCGTCTAATGTAAACCACATTCTTCCTGCTGCTGATCGTACTCAATGATTGTGTGTAATTGATGAGATTTCTTTCCACTCCCATCTCTCATAGTTATACTAGAAGTATCTTCTGCCCAACATGCACTAATTAATTAGATGATTAGTGGCTCTTTGGCTCCACAACCAGACATTAAATATTGTCATATACAGTGCAAGAGATGTACAGCACACTTATTAAGGCCACAGCAAATATCCATCCAGATATCCATTTCTTTCTTTGTTCTTAGCCCCAATGATGGCCTCTTATGTACTTTAAAAGATTTATCGACAATGTTCTCTTGCAAGAACACCATTAAACGTAGAAGATTGTAGACAGGTGGCCGTGCATTGAGTGTTATGTGAGGATTATGACTATAACTGATTGCATGCAGCATCAACCTTTACAACCTTTGAGGACTTTGAACCCAAGATAGCAGCTGCCTGATGTCACCTGGAGTGCATGTGTTGAGCTTAACACACTTTGGCACACCTAAACTTTGTAGTCTATGGCTGCACATTGAAGTGGAACAGGGTTATATGTGGCCCACAGCTGGCATCTTCACTTGTGATGGGATATCACCCCCAGCACAGACTTGGGCTCTGACCAAATCAATTAACAGATGTGTTCTGACGTAAACATCAGGTTATGCCTCAGATATGATGTAAAAGACATGCTGAGAACATTGCATGAGTGAATTTGTTTGAACTTTACTGAGCTGCATGTTAGTAATTTTAAATGTCAGTAATTCTCTGTATCATTGAGCTCAATCTGAAACAGGAAAGGAGTAATTTCACTAATCGGGCTAAAGTTCAAATATTATTTCAGTGACAATATGGAAAATAAAGCAAGACAAACCTCAAGATTGGAGGAAACATTCATAATAAAACTAAAAATTACCAAGGACTTCCACAGTTTATACACATTTAAAAGTGTTTTGCCTTTCTTATGCATTATGAGAAAATTACAGAAATAAATAAGAATAATATTTTCAAGAGTAAACCTTAGGAATTTACAGAAAATCAGTCTCAGAAATGCAATCATTGCCTAACAGTTAACTTTAAAGCCAGGATAACAGTTATCTGTATCAACTGTCAACTATCTGAATACTTAGATTCTGAATACTTCTAAAATATGACTGGTGAATTTTGAACAACTCATTATTTTATGAGGAGAATTTTTTATTTTTATTTTTTTTGCATCTAACAACTTACATCTCCCTTGGTTTTTTGACAGCAAACAGATGCATAAAAGATTCACAGGAGCTTGTACTGGTCACAGGTTTTGTAGATTTCAAGATTTTTATGGCAATGAACAATATACGTATACATACATGTGGGGGACAATATCTAGAAATTTAAAAAAAATCATATAAACGCATGTATGATCTTATAGCAATATTCAGAGAAACATCCAAAATGATGAAATATTTGACATATAGGATAGACACATTTTAATGAATTAGAAATGAGCCCAGACTTGAACTCTTTGGTGGTGTTATTAGACAAACCCACTTAGAGAGCAAAGTTTTTTTTCAACACAGAAATCAACTAAAGCCTTAGTTGTATACCCCTTAAGGCTGTTTCAATAATATAATCCGTGTTAGCTACATCAGTACTCAAGCAAGGTAGAAATCAAACAGAACAGTCTGAAATTGTGACCCTCAAAATTGCAGTTTCATTGCCATCCCTGTAGCAAAGGCAGACTAAAATTGATGAAAAATGTCATTTCAGTCACTTAAAGAAGTTGTAGCAACTAGTTTTCCAAGGACTGACAACAAAGTACAACTTTTAAAAAGGAAAGAAATGAGTGGACATGCAGGTTGAGGACGGGTTTCTTTAAAATAGACTTACTTCAAAACCTCAGGTCTTAAAATAAAACCAAGGATTTGTTAACAATGGGAATAAAAGAAAGACCATTTGTCCTCATTACCTATTTAATCAACTCTGAGGTAGACAACACAAATACAAATACAAATACAAATACAAAAAAATGCCCTGAGAGTTTATAGAAAAATGATAGAAGGCTTAAGTCAGCACACACTCCAGAAGGAAAGCAGTTCTGATCATAGTTTTGATATATCAATATTGTCAGTTAAAAATTAAAAGAAAAGAAAAGAAAAAAAAAACAGTTTGTAGTAAAGAACAATGTAGGATGCACAAGATCTACAGAGGAATGAGGTTATTTTTAATTGCAGTGATTAAACAAGCAAACAAAGCAACGTTAATGCTTTCCATATTTTTTCAATTTGAAGTGATCATGTGTATCTTTCGTCATATTTGTTAACTTAGCTATTCTGTAATTGTTTTTCATGCAGTAAATATTTTTATTGATCTTAGTACATGATTAATACGAGATAAATGTTGCACTCATCTTCTAGAAATTAAACATAATGTTTTAATCGAATCACTTCCTCTACACACCCAATCTGAAGTGGGATCAGTTACCTTGCATGTAATGGAAAACAATAATGTTGCCAGGCTTTCCACTGGGGGAAAAATACTGCAGGGAAGCTGAGAGTCACACATGTGTTTACTGTGAAAATGTCACCTTTTGGGTGGTATGTACTTCCCGGGCTCTCACTGTAGCTGAAAAATGTCAACTCGTTTCCTCCTTCCTTCTTGTAGCTTTAACATGATTCTTTTGATGAGCAAAGTCTGCAAAGAATGCAGAGTGGCATCTTTCTTTGCCAAAAAGTAAACTTGTTAAATTTAGCCTTTTTCCACGATCTGAGGCTAGATCAAATATGTTGTTGCATTAACATCTGAGGGCTCGAGTAAGAAATGTTCCTAATCCATTTTAAGACCCTCGACATACTGATATTGTGCTGATATTCTGCTTCTGCATGGGCTTTTCCTTTGGACATATTCAAAAATGACAGATGTGGTAGTTCAATATATCCTCTTTAGTTTATAAACAATTATGCAGTATAGAACATTGCTTCTTCCTAGAAACGGACACAATTTTTTGTTTTAATAATATAAAGAAAAAAAAATCAATTTGCTTTACACAAGTCTAAATGTTTACCTTCATCCCATAGAAATGATTAATTGATTTATTGACATTTAATTCAGCCATGATACTTGTTTATGCTTCTCTTAGCATTAAGGATAATCACAGTCATTTCCGTCCGGCAATATAAGGATGATGAACATCCAGATAATGATCCAGATAATGACGCATAACATCCTTTGCCACAAGTTGACCAGTGGAATGTCACGAGGGCAGCCTTTGCAACAGGTGTGTGACTCTATCCAGACAGTGATCTTTTAATCTGCTAATGTGAAGGGAAGAATAATCCCACATCTGGAAGTTTTACTACTCTGTAATTGCGGAGCAGCCCCCTGAGCCAGGAGAAAAAGAATGACCCGCATTCAGCTCCAAACACAGACAGACGCGATAACATTTAGACGGGATGAAATTTGTGTTAATTTCAGATGACTTGCCTTTTCCAAACCAATTTGGTTTTCGCTCTGTTTGTTGACGTTGCTTTTAATGTGACGACTGTGACACGCATTTCCACAACAGATGGATTAATGTTTTTCTTTTCTCCGTCTATTTTTTTCCCTCTCTTTTTCATTCCCCT
Organism: Larimichthys crocea; assembly: GCF_000972845.2. NCBI lineage: Eukaryota > Metazoa > Chordata > Actinopteri > Sciaenidae > Larimichthys > Larimichthys crocea. The sequence goes on along the minus strand of NC_040033.1, from coordinate 13,794,721 downwards.
CCACTCTCTCTCCCTCTCTCTTTCTCTCTCTTGCAGGATTTCATCTAGACAGGTGCTTCCTGTCCGGACTTTGACGTAAAATTAAACACAAGTCCAGATGTGAAGTGCGTGTGTGTGTGTGTCACTTTCTGTGTGTGTGTGTGTGTGTGTGTGTGCATGCGTGTGCATGTCTAAGGCAGACAGACGGAGAAGCATGTTTCTTGTGCACAGCCTGCTAAAAGAAGGAATGAAGAGAAATAAAGTAAGACAGACAGAAAGAAGAAGAGAGAGGGTAATAAAGAGCACGGCTATGAAAATTTGCGACAAATGCAATCCCATGATTTAAACATGTTAACTTTCCGTGTTATCTTTGTGTGCAGGAACTATGTTCGACTTTGGGTGTGCACCCTGTTGTCATGTGTTTTGCTTCTTAACAATACAAAATATTTGCATTCTTATATCGATAGAAAATACTGACATTTTGAATAAACCAATGCAGCATTGTTAAACATTTGTGCACGTGTAACATACAAAACATTCATTCACTCTTATTTAAAGTCAGCGTCAAGCTGATTCCAGGTTAATACCTTCACAATGCAGCTTTCATAGACTGATTAAATACAGTCGTCGCGCGTTCTTCCGTTGCTTTTCTCGTCCTTGTCCTGAATGGAGAGACTGGAGAAGCAAAAGAGAGAAAGAGAGGGAAAAAATGGAAAGGTCATGAGTGATGGATGCTTTGTGTGTGTCTGTCATTCCCAATTACTGAACTTTGCCTTTTAAAGCGTTGCTCAGATGCATTTCTCATTTCTGCCTTTCTGACTGATGAAGAGCAGGCTCTGACTGGGGGCACTGTGTGTTTTAAACACCGCGTCACTAGTCAGATACAATACACTGCAGCAGCCGCCCATGCTCTGCACCGTTCCTCCACTACAACTTTCTTGATTTGTATTCATCCTCATGTTCTGTTATCAAATGTATAGTTTCCCCCGCGCTCAGGTGTGTTATGGTGCGATGCAAAGAAAAAATTAGATTACATATCATGTTTTTTTTAAAGAAGTGTTCAAAGCTACAGAAATACACCGCAGGGAACGGGAGTCTTTCAGGGGGGAGGCTGCACTTTGATACTAAGCAGTGCAGATGCATACAATACCTACAGTCAGTGCTTCCAAGACACACCTAGAAATGCATCCAGTCTCTTTCAAGCTTATCATCATCACAGTTATTAATTCCTAACATCCCTAAAGGCTGTTGAGATGGCTAGCACACACATGAAAACACTAAAAAGTTGTACAGAGTTCATATTGAAGCAGCAAACCGTTTATAATTGATTAGTTTGTTGCATATTAAGAAATACCTAAACTCCATTTTGATAACTGTGTGCATGTGTGCTGTACATTTTCTCAGAATATAAATACATAAATATGTGCTGCATACTCACAATTCCCATGTATATGCTCGCATCATCTGCTGGATAAAAGTGTTTCAAAAGCTTTCAGTGCTCTATATTTAACACAATGTGGCCTATACGGCTGCCTTATGTGGTCTTCTGTTATTTTTAAGGGACAAAAAAGAGAGAGTAGAGGGACAGGTGCTATGGCAGGCAGCTAGGTTAATCTCCTCTGTGCACTGTCAGCCTCCTCGCAAAACTTTAAAAAGTGTCATGTTGACTAGCTGTAACACTGTGACACTCTACAGACATAGGAAGAGGAGGTGGGAGGAAGAAAGGGCGGGAGGAAGCAGAGATTGAGACAGAGCAGGAGGGATGGAGAGAGAGAGAGAGAGAGAGAGAGAGAGAGAGAGAGAGAGAGAGCTGTTGACAAAAAAATATATACAGCAGAATCCTCCAACACCTTCCTCGTCCTCGCCCCCCCCCCACTGACTATATTAAAATCATTCCCTGTTAATACATCTATTTTCTGCTCGTGAAAACCTCCCTAAGTGTCACGATAAAGGTGGAGGTGGTTTGTGAGGTCGGCCCGAGGAGAGCTTTACGAGACAAGCTGTGCTGATATATGGCTCACAGAGACTCCATTAAAACCCTGGACCTGCGCCATTTGGGAAAATGGAGGTCACTCATGCTAAGGTCATGTGACATCTATAAAATCAAACTTTTTCTTAATATCTGGTCATATATCACCTTTTTTTTTTTTTTTTTTTTTTTGTGCCGTTTTACCTTTTTCCCCCCCACTAATGCTTGAATGTTAAACAATAGGTCGAGGTTTGGAGATGATCGTTTTCCAAGGTGTGGGGGTGTGTGTTTGTGTGTATGCGCGTGGGGTTGGTAAGGCGAACAGGGTGATGCTCAGTTTTTGATAAATGCACCATATCAGATCTGCAGAGGAGCATAAGGGGAACAATCTGCAGCTGGTAATCTTAGAAGGACGAGAACAGGTGTGTAAAGGCATGGCCGGGAGTCTTTTTTTTTTTTCCTTTCTTTATCTGTCTCTCCTTCCCTCTCCTCCATCACTCTCTTTCCCTCTGATTGTCATGCTCAGCTTCTCATTTCATCCCTCTCTGCAGGTAACCTAATTAAAGTGACTTCACGCTTTCACCCTCACCTTACACATATAATTGTCTCCGTCTCTTGCACTCGTTCTGCCTTTCTGTTTTTCCCACTCACACACTTTGTTAGAATCTTAAACTTGTCTTAAACTTATCCCCTTCCTTTTACTCCAGCTCCTGTCTCTCCTTATACTGTATATCCTTAAAACCCAAGAAACATGTCATTTCCCATCTCTCCCTGCCTCTTCCTCTCTGGTTCTTCCTTCCCTTATCTTCATGTCTCTTTAAGCCAGAGTGTGTGTCCTGTCTGTCTACCCGTGGCTCCCAGCTCCCCAGGGCAGCATTTCCAGGCTTCATTTGTTTGAGGGCTTTCTAATCTGGGGACTGGGACAACCTCAGTCCACCGTGCCCTCGTCAATCATCCCCGCAGAGGAGCAGAGAGGAGGTGAAGAAGGAGTAGAGAGGAGGAAGAAGACTGGAGGTGATGGCGTGATTAGTTATCTGTCCTCGCTCTCGCCCACCCGCCCCATCGGCAGCCACTACCACTCCCTCCATCTTTCCCATCTCTGACTCACTCACTCACTCCTTCAGCCTTTCCCTATCTCTCTCCCTCACTGTCTCTCCATCTATCGTCCTTTCTTATCTCTATTTCCCTTCTACCCTCTCCTGCATCCTGAGCGCCGGCCTGTAGCGCCAGCCATCCCTCTGTCCGTCTGTCTATTTATCTGTCTGTCTGATTGTCTGACCTCAGCCCCGACGGTGGTCCCTTTTGTGTCTGCGGACAAATGAGGATGACCTTTTATTGTAAAACAGACACCTACGGGGAGGGATGAAACCGCCAGTGTTTAAATTAACAACAGAGAGAAGAGAGGGAGAGGGAGGTCATTTCAAACAGAGGGAGGGAGTTGGAGAGAGGAAGAGAGAGTGTAAAGTTTTTGAAGTTCTAATAATTATAGAACAGTGTTTGCGTCAAACTAGCATGGCCACTGTTCGATAATAAAGTCCCCTACCTGGCTGGCAGCTATTGATGAACAGTGGTGGAACAGTGAGGAGCGGACCTCTTGAACGCACCCCGGACCCATCAGTATGGGTGCATGAATTATAAATGGCATTGACTGTGGAGGCCATAAGAGTAGACAGAGTATTATTGCACATGAAGGTCCATTCTGATTTTGATTATTTTTATTCCAGGGGGCTCACAAAAGGCCGTTGGTGAATATTCTAAAAGGGCACAGGGCTGAGATGGGCTTGATGGCAGGCTTTGATTTCTGGCTAATAGCCACTTCAAACAGGCTTGGACGGCCCGGAGACAGGAGAGGAAGATGACACTGGGGCTAAAGGACAGAGGGACACGGGACGCACAAAGAGGGGAGGCCACGCAAAACCATACTCACACACACGGATGACATGTTACATTCTACAGTTCAAGCGTTTAGCTGACATTCATATCGAGAGCTGCGAATTCAACTGGACAACACACAGCGGCTAATCACATATGGCACGTACACACGGAAACACACACGTATATGTCAGACAAAATATCTGCACACTGCGCTGATAACTCCCAGCAAATTTAATTTAACAGAGCAGCGTTTCGATCTGACAGAGATCTTCGTCAGGCATCGTCAAACAACTATCACGAAGCAGAACAAGCAATATACAGACATAAACACATTAATCACTGATGATCACGGATGCTCCGCATATAGGGGACAATGCATGCCTCTATGGAGAGGGCAAAAAAACATTAATCAAAATATTATATAAGCACATATTAAATCTAATATATCAAAAGTTCAGTCAAATGTAAAGCTTGAATCACATGAATCATCCAAAGGAAACAATTATCATAGAAGCTGTGATATAGAAAAATACAATTCAACACAAACAACAACAAGAAAATTAAAAAGGAGAACTACATTAACAGATATTAACCCTAGGCGAGGCACTGAAGTGGTTGACTTTTATTTACAGCCCTCTCGTTCAGACATGAATCCCAGGGTTCCCAGGAACTGACTGCCACAAGAGATTTCTTCAAGTTTCTTTTTATTTGCAGTTAAAAGGCAGAGCCATTGGCAGCACTATGGCCCCAAACTATGCTTCCTCATACATTTGATTTTTTTCAACCTCGGCTTGTGTTGAATTCTCATAATCCTTTTTTTCATCATACCAGGCTTTTTCGAAGGTACATTGACGACATATTCTTCCTTTGGTTAGGTTGTATAAAAGCATTGCTGGATTTCACATGCTTTGAATATGCAAGCAGACAACACTTCCAATCAACAGTCATTTATGATTTTCTGGACATTTTAATCATCAAACAAAACAAATCTGTAACATATCTCTGTAGGAAACTGACAAGAACACATTATTACATAGCAAGAGTTTCCATGCCACCTCTCTCAAAAAAGTCAGTTTCATGCATGTGTAGCTGAGTGCTAGTGTTGACATGGTTGAAACATTTAGGGTTAGGCAATATGACAGAGGCTACAGTGGAATGAAACTTTACTTATAAATGTCACTCATCTACATTCGAGCAAAACATCTAACGTTAAGGGTATCATTACTTGTAATGCAAAAAAACATCCTCTACATGATCAAATGTCCTTGTGGCTTGGCTTTTATCCAGCTCTGCTCTAATTGGTCCAGTCTGAGTTTAGACTCTCAAGTATGCAGATCTCAGCCACCTGAGTGATGATGACCATTTTTACAAAGGTTCTGTAGCTCATAAAGTCTCTTTTAAGATTCAAATCCATCGCTTGAAAAAGATGTGGAGGCGGTCAGTAGCGTAGTGGGTTAAGCGGCCGCCCCATGTGTGGAGGCTACAGTCCTCGCCGCAGCTGGTACGAATCCTGCATCGAGGCCTTTGCTGCGTGTCATTCCCCTGCTTCCTGTCTATCTTCAGCTGTCCTATCATTAAAGGCATAAAAGGCCAAAAAAAAAATCTTTAAAAAGAAAATGATGTTTGTGTTGTTGCAGCATGTAAAGGTTCACTTACTTGTCACTTGTGATTGGTTTGCATGCTACAGTCCATATTGTGTGCCTTTGCTGGTGACATCCAGTCACAATCACAGAGCCAGAGGAACAAAGTGCATCGTCAAGCTAAGGAGAGTTTGTGATATCTCAGACCAGGCAAAGTTTGCCTCAGGATCTAGTAAAAGACATACACACTTGTATGTGTTCACATGTGCACTTAAACACACAAACAGACTTCATAAATACGGAATCATACAATCATCCTGTAGCCTCTGTGATAGTCCTTTGTCTGCTTTTGCCCATCTCATGTAAAGGCTTATAGGTAGGGAGACAAAATCTGGATTATAGGCTGAATTTAATATAGCAAAATGAATCTACTCCACTGCAACACACACACACACAAACCCAGCATATAAATCATCCTTAAGGTCCAGCTCCACCCCCTCTTCATCATAACTGCCTCTCATTCATTAGCTGTACAGAAACACGCCAACACACAAAAATGTGTCTACACACACAGAGATAAACACCAACTGGGATAGCCACACAGCTGAGATAGCCCCCACACCACGGTCCCACTCTCTCTCTCACTCATTCTTTTAATTACAAAGAATGAGCTTGGGTAGGTCACACAAAACAAATCAATATCTCTAAAAGAAATATTCAAATGTGACCTAGAAAACAGAGCTTGTGCCCCCATTTTATCATTGATTTTTGACGCAAGGCGATTTAGTCTTTGAGATTTTTTTTTATTATTATTTTGTTGGATTTTATTCGTTTTTTATTTTTTATTTTGCTGCGTGCCAAACAGCACATAAATATTTACTCCAAAGAAAGAGCACAAGTGTGCGAGAATGAATATTGAATTTGGAGGTAAGCATGTGTGTATGATCCAATATCCATCCAAAGAGCCTGCACATTGTCTCAGTCAGAAAGGCAATATGAATATAAGCATATTTGTTAGAGGCAGGGTCAATATCATAAGGTGGGTATGGTTTGCGCCTCTGAGGCTGCTTAAAGAGATAGTTTGAAATCGATGGTATGTCTGGCATCCAGCTCATTGACTGATAACTCTTTTTTTTCTTACAGCTACCAGATTCTTGTTTTTTTAGATTCAGTAGGGTGAAAAATCCTGTCTCTCTTTTACTTTTAATTTAGTATTCTCACAACCCATAGAAGGTTTTTAAACAGCTGGTTTATCCCCACTCTGTGCAAGGAAGGACCGCTGAGTCTGCGTGCCATCACATGTTTTCAGTTTCACTGGGGCAGCTGGAAGTTCTTCCAGGGACTGAAACCGGTTTCCTGTCTCAAGGCTGCCTCTTTATCCTTTAGGTTGCTGCTCCCTTCATAAAACAACCAACTGATTAGATTCTTTGGAAGTTGTTACCATTAATTCTTCGAAATCTGTGGAGTTGAGATGTTGCATCTTGAATGGTTTACAGGTAAAAGTTCAACTTTCCTCTGAAGAAAGCTTAAATAATAACCCACAAGTAAGCCTCGTCTATGGAAGAAGTTGCCCCTTTGTATACAGCAGCAGCTTAGGTTCCATTTCAAGCTGTGGCCATTTGCTACATGTCACCATCCTCTCTGTCCCCCTCTCCTGTCTGCCCTCAGCAGCACTGTCAAATAAAGGTAAAAAAAAACAAAACCATAAAATGGCAACATTTTTATTCCAGAAACTTTAAAGTAAAATCCAAACAAATTGTAACAAAGTTAAACACTCATTCATATAAGCATCATTTGTGCGCGATGATGTTTTGAGGAATGTTTTGAAGTTTCAGTCTGCGCATCAAGCTGCAAACTCAGCTGTTTGTGATGGCTTTTACTCTTAGCTGATTTCTGTTGGTCCCTATGCTCAGGTGTTCTGGGCTCGTCTCTGTGAGTGTGTGTTGGTTTATGTCTCTGTGTGTGTGTATGTGCACATTTTTTTAGTGAGTTAGGAGGAAGAAGAGGATATAAGCCTGGATTAAGTTCAGAGGATGATTTTTATCCTTGTAGGGGGTCTCTAAACGGTAAAAGATGGATGCAAGGTGACCCTATCTGGACACACACACACAAACTAAAAAACATCATCTCACACTCACCAATAACACACACACACACACACACACGCACACACGTATAAACGCATATAAACACATATCCACAAGAGCAAGGACAGAAGACTTTAGGAAAAATGTGCAATCATTACACAGACACACACATACATTTAGGTGTGTCATGAACCACATATAGGGATTATATAGTGCTGATGTTAGAAGTAAAAGAAAGAAAAGCCTGCTCTGCCAAAGCTTCCTCTCCATTGTCACGCCGATAACACTAACAGTATTGACTTTGGATAGATTCACACCTTCAATAACTTCTACTTTTCCTTTCATCCTTCTTTTTTCCCCCTTTTTTCTATTTGCACCTCTGTCTTTTATGTATTTATTTAAGTTGTGCCATGAATGTGTGTGAAAGAACACTGACAACAAACATGGAATCTGTGAGTGGTCTTCCAGTGGTGTAGGATTTCTTCTTAATTTCTTCACCCCTTTATGCTCAGAGAAAGCATTCATATATTTCCTGATCGAACATCAGGCCAACATCATAACATTAAAGACCAAAGGAGCAGAAACAGAAAAGGTGGGCTTGCCCTCTGTCATTTCATCTTTTTATTTTCCTTACAAATGATGGCAGCGTTTGATGGAGAAACCGATTATTGTGGGATTTCTCTTTGTTCTCGGCCGTTAGAGCTCGAGATAAGCGGGCAAATGGAATTTTCTCATTCAGATCCTCCTCCTTCGCTGCGACTTCCTCCTTTCCTTTACTCCCCTTCCGCTCCCTGTGCTCTTCTTCTCCTCATCGTTTTCCATCTCTGCGTCCACATCTCTGCCGCTGATCAGATTCAGCCCTTGGAAATGAGATTCCAAGGGACTCAGTTCATCACACAATGCTCGGCGTGACCTTTGCTTTGTCTGTCTCTCTTGTCTTGACTGTCTTGCAACATTTCTACATGCACACACAGGTGCAAGCTTACACACTTCAGATCTGCACACACACATATTTTTTCCCTTTGTAGTGCATTTGACAAAAAAAAACTCTCAACACACTTTATTAAGAGTGGAAGCAATGTGGGAACAGAACAATAAAAGAAGCAAAGATGACAGAATGTGGATGAAACAGGAAACACAGTATAAACTGGGTGTTTGCTCTTGTAAGACTGAGGCCTTTGGGTCTTGATTTGGTCTTTGAGGTGGAGGTGTGGGTGTTAGGTCTGATCTAAAGAGCAGGTACAAACTCTGATTCCCTAACATACTTACACATATTGTTAAATAAAGTGCTCTAAGGCAGTGATGTAGTCTAGGTTATTGTAGTGGGTATACTGATGATCCCACTCCAACCTCACACATACACACCCGTCCCAGAGCGACACCACACAAGCACACTTCCTAACACATACATTATATGCATTCACACATCATTGAGGACATTCCAAAGGTTTGCGTATGTGTTATCAGAATTAAAGCCCCTTGAAGATGAGGACATTTACAGTCGAAGAGATTTAAACGTTTTGAACTCTGGAGCTGATTTTCTACTGTTTTCACAGTCATTTACTAGTTTATGCTGTTATTTTATGTTGGCATTGTCATGCATCTGGACATGCTGCATATCTTTTTTGTTTTGGGAGGAATGTGTTCTTTAGGTTCAAGATGAGTTATTGAGTTATAATTGATGACTTTATATAAGCACACACAAAACACAGTTTTGCAAGACTTGACTACAACTGCAAGTTAATGGTCTGGGATTATTTGCTTGGATTTTGCTGTCACGTGTATGGATTTGTAAAAACAAATAGTTAAAGTGAAAGTTCTGTCACAAAACTATATTGTGATGTACTCTTGTGCATGCTTAGATAGGATTAAATTAGATTCAACGTCATTGCTATTGCACATAGTTAAGCGGTTATATGGAAATCTTTGGATATATTGTGTATACTTGGGTGTCACTACACCACTGATAAAGATAAACTCAGTTCGGTGTAGGGTTGCAGGAAGGGAAAGTTGATATTAACTTCATTCATTTCTGTGGTCAGCCTCCATTTCACATTATTCTTTTTTGGTCCCCTTACCTCTCTGTCTGTCTATCTCCCTCTTCAGATGCTAATACAAAAATAAAAAGGTCTGTATCCCACCTCATCTCTGCTGCTTCACCTTGAAGAAGAAACCCCCACTCACCACATACACACACACATACACACACACCCTCCCCAAGGGATCATTCCAAACAACTATTTCATTCAGGGATGGTAATCAGCCAGACAGTCACACACACTTGTGCACACACACATACACACGGTAATGGCAGTAAGTGATTACGTTCACAGATGAGGGATCATTTTTGTCCATTTTCTGGGAAACGGTGATTGCTCACAGTATTCATTAGCAAATCGCAGAGGTCAAATGATTCAGAGGCAGCACTCTCTGTTAAAACCACCTTGCACAGTCCAAGATGAAAAAAATGAGACCGCAAATTAATAGACATACCGCTAAACTAGTTCTACAGATGAAAAGGACACTGTGTCATTATGCCCTTGATCTCTCTGAAAAGTTTAGTAAAATAAGTAAGCACCGAGTATCTCAGGAGTATTAGTGTTAATTATCAACAACAACTAGTTGCATTTTTTTGCAGGGGTATATGTTTGTATTGCTTGGGTGCAAGGGAAAAATACAGCACAAGAGCCCTATTTGAATGGCACCATGTGAGAATGCATCATTGAAATGTGTAATCCCTTAGCAGCCGGGGAGCAGTGTGTGATGGAGAGAGCTGGGCTTCATCATAGCCTCCACAGGAGACTGGATGAGTCCAGAGCGAGTGAGACAGACAGATACGTAGAGACTGAGAGAGAGAAGGAGGGAGGAAGAGAGACACCATACTGACAGTATGAATGATACATCATATGATTGTCTTGGACAGAGCTGTTCTCTCTGACTGCCTATACTGCACTCTCCAACTGTCCTCCATTTCACAAGCCCTGATGGACTGATTTATTACACTCAACAAAACAGCTATAGACTAGATTTGGTGTTGCTGCCCATAAGTTTTCAAACTTTATCCCTGGGGAATATTCCCAGAATCTGTTTTTTTTTTTTTTTTTTTTTTTTTTTTTTGTTATTTTGTTGGGTTTTTTTTACCTTGAATATTTCCTGGATCATAGTAATCACCAATGAAACAGGTAAATAAGGACATACATTTTAATTTAAAAAAAATCCAAATTTAATATCCACTCTATCAATCAGTGTAAAAAAGTTCAGCACTGTTATTCAACTGCTTTTAAGGTTTTTTTATTTCCTATACCAGCCACTGAAAAGTCAATTGCAAAATCAAATAAATGTGCCATATGAAGACATATTTAAGTTGATATATCTGAAATGCACTTTTGTTTTATCTACTATCAACTTGCCAATAACAATCAATAATCTTTGAAGTGTGAAGCCTTTCCCTTCCTTTTCTCCCACCGCTCAACAAGCAAAGGGCCGGAACAAACACATGTCATCAGTTGGATAACAAGAATGGTGTGTTTGTGGGATGTAGGTTACATTTCAAAGGTTTGAAAGGCCAGAGAAAGCTACCGTCTGTGAATTATTGAAGAGGTAAGGGATAGGATGGAGAATATGAGTGAGTAGCATTTAGAGTTCAGAAGAGACAGCGAGAGACGGCTGGCTCACAGTGCAGTTCTGTGTGCATGACTACGATGGGAAATCTATATACGCTAACCTTTCTTTGTCTGTAGTTTTATTGAAATTGACTGGTCAGAGGGACGGTATTTCACCAGGATCGTATGGAGTGGATTCAGTCCCTCCTGATTCTAGACCTCCTTCTCTACTCAACTTACAAACTGTGTTTGCACTGTATGCGGATGATGAAATCTTGTAATATGTGAGATACTACTTCCCAATTCTGTCTGGAACTCTTTGTTTTGATTTTTTTAAATATATTTTTTTATAGTTGATAGAAACACTCCTGATAATAGAGTGCATGTACAAGTATTATGCTCACGAGCCCTCAATGTTATTCAATTTTCAAATAATAAAACACTTATCTTTTGTTTTCCGATATTCAAATATCACAAAATATGGCCATATGTTCTCAGAACACTTATGGGATTACATTTGTTTTGGACTGTCATCACTGCCAGTTTGCACCTATTTTCTAAATTTGCCAATTTACCATAAACACAGACAATCATCAGAAATGACAACATATGGAATCGCGAAGAGGATTAGGCATAAACATATGCCGTATCTCTACCAGCCACCCCATTGAGGGAGGGCAGGTCGGCAAATAGGCTTTTCACATTTCAGACACCACAATGTCACTCCATCTCATTGCGGCATCCATTACGTGCTACCTTGGGAATGAGGAGAGGTCCATGCTGAGAATCAGGGCAGAAAATGGCCGCCTGCTAGGAGGGGTAAAATGGCCAGCGTTATTATTCTGGCTCCCCCCCAGGGGGAATTGGCCTGAATATAGATATGCAACATTATAAAACCAGGTTATTATCTGGGTGCAGGGTAACGGCCTCTTGGCTCTCTCTCCCCTATGACATACACACTGATAAACACACATGCACACGCACAAGCATGCGCTCTCGTATTATAAAATCTGTGTGCGGTATCTTGGTAGTGTAGCTTACTGTGATGATTGTAGCCCTTCTGGTGATTGAGAGATGTTTACTGCCTCTGTTGTTGCCGTTTTTTTCTGTTTTCATCATGTGTCATTGTTTTTGTGATTATTTTCTTGCTCCTTTTATTTACAGAAAATTAACATCGGGCTCTCCTCAGTTCCTCTCCCTGCCTCTGCTCTCCCAGTATACGTAATGTCATTTTATGGTGCAATGATATTTCCGATTTCAGTAATGTAGACGGCGGCTTCATATCAGTGTGCATTATTCACTTATGGGCTGCTTGCTTTAAAACACATTATTACTTTGGTAATAAATTTGTTATTTGAGTCGATATCTCTCTTTTCGTTTTGTGTGTGTGTATGTGGGTGTGTGTGTAGAGTAGGGATTATATAGCGTTTTTTCAGATTATACCTGGCATGTTGAGCCGTGTGTAGATATTCACCACCACAATGATCTAGCTCTTTTCACAAATGGACAAATGGACATTTTGTGCTATCTCTACATGCAGCATAGGATTGACACAAGCAATTTAAATTAGGAGTAAAGCTACTGGCCACCCCTCACTACCCCTGTGTCTCTGACTCTATTTATGTTCTTATCTTCCTCTCCTCCTCTGTATCTTCCTCTCTCAGTTCTATCTTCCTCTCTCCCTCCTTCCTCACTTGTTCTAAATTTCCCCTTTTCTGTTGATCTCTACTGATTATGCCTCCCTTCTGTACATTCCCCCCTTCCTTCCAATGCTTTTCATACAATTTAATAGCTCCCTCTCTTCTCTTCCTCCACCTCTCTCTATCTGTCTATCTGACTTCTCCAGGTCCACGCTAATTCCCTCCTTTATTCATGAACCGAACCCTGCTGGGTTAGTTAGATTGGTGTGTGTGTGTGTGTGTGTGTGTGTGTGTGTGTGCGTGTGCGTGCATGTGTTCATAGCTTTGTGTGTCTGTGGGTGTGCATGAGAGGCGAGGCAGACAGTAAATAGGAATATGAATCTTTAAGGGCCTGCTGCTACTGTGGCTGAAATGACTTTTCAGAGCCGCAGTGATTTTCCAAGAAGGATGTTGATGAGTGCAGGAGATGTGTATGTGTGTGTGTGTATGTGTGTGCTTTGGTTACTGCGTGTCTGTTTTGTCTCTCTGTGAATAAAAAAAGTGATCTCAGGCTTCTTGTCTGCAAATCTCCTTTATAAATCCACAATCCCTTTAGCTTTATAATCTCTTTTGTTTTAAGCAAAAAGCAACATTTTCTCAGTGTATTGTTTCTTTTATTATGGGTTGTAATGAAATAGGTCTTACGTAAATACTATATGTTTCTGTTCACTCCATTTTTTTTATCCTAAATATTCTCGTCATGCATAAATACATGGAAAATATGGATTAACATATCGAAACTTTAAAACTCACTCATTTATTTGGCCTTTTTTTATTTTTATTTTACAAAACTGAGCTTACAATGCCTCCAGCTCCTTGAGGGTGTTCTAGGCAGAGTGTGGGACATAAATGAGTATTTGAGCACCACGACCATGTGTCTAGAGCTCAAAATGTCAGGTTGATTACTCACCGCTGACCATGATGAGTCAGCAATAATTCATTAGCGGCACCGGGAGTACGGTTGGGATAGCAGCTGGGGGTCAGGGTTAGGGTTGGAGGTCAGGTGGGAGGTACTGCTCACTGAATTAAAATAAGTGGCCAGCCTTGGAACGTGTCCTATCACAACATTTGACATTTGGTGGAATTCAGTGGGGACATGAAATGCCAAAATGTCAAAGAAATGGAAAATATTTATTCAAAACATGTAGATAAGACCTGAAAAAAACAAAAAAAAAAACATGGTGCATCCAAATGTTGTTGCTGAAGTCTTCATCTCAGAAGGATTTGATTTTTTTATGTGATGTACATTTGCCACTAAAACTAAAAACATGATTTGTGTTTATGATGCATCATTGTGATTTGTCTCTTGTGATTTGAGTGCACTTAATTATGGGTACCCAGATTTGCCTCATCAAATGACCCTATTCGAAAAACAAACCAGAATTCATTTGACTTTTTCTTACCTTAACATTTTTACATTTTGCCTAAAAAAACAACAAGAAAAACAACCTCATTATGGCTCACAAGGTTGGCTAATAGTCATCAACTATTTTTACATTAGATTAGATTTAGCTCTAGATGGAAAGCCTAGAAAGGTCAGTGGGTGAGATACTCTTTTTCATAAACTAATCAAACCTGACAAACCCATCAAAAAGGTCCAAGCAACTGCTGACAGATTCAGAAAGAATTTGACTGTGTGTGAATGTGTAGATTTACCTCTGTGGCATGTGCATCCATGGGTATGTGTGAATTTGCGGCTGTACCTGCTAGAGTGTGCCTGCCACTCTGGGGTGCCTGTCACTAGCCTCCATCACATTACCATGCAGCCATGACATCTCTGGCAGCCTTCTGAAGCTTCAAATCTGATAAAAACAGAGATAAATCTGATCTCTGATCTTCCTGATGAATATGATAAGACCTGCTCCAGGTTAATGGACCTTGACACCTATCAGGGCCCCGGGAACCACTGATCCTGGATCAGAGGTGGAAGAGACAGAGGAGGTGGAGTAAGAGGGAGTAAGACCCTGGGGGGGGTTAGTAGAAGCTGCCCTGGAGAGGTGCTTGCAGGCTGGGCTTGGATGACAGCCATGGCTGGGTGACGCTCCAAAGCTCCATGCAAAGCCCCCTCTCCTGTATGTGGAAGAAGGGAGAGACTCATTCTCTGTCATTCACACACACACACACACACAAACACACCTATACATACATACACAGAAACACACAAACACCTTTCCATTCCGACTTTCCTGTTTTTAATTCTCCTATCCTATCTCCCTTCTCTTCTGTCTCTCATGTATTCTTGTAGACTTTCACTCTCTATTTCAGTTTTCTCTCTCTCTCACACACACAGACTTACACACACACACACATACATACTCAGGGATCTGGGGGATATATAGGGGTGTGGTAGAGCTAGTGATGGGGCTCTGCTTTGATGCCCAGTGGGAGATTACAGGGCCAAGAAGCAGAGATAAAAGTACAACTGAAACACAGGTATCTGCTCTTGCTTATGCCTTACAAACACATTCACACGTGCACTTACACACATCCATAACACATGTTTCGAGTAGGCCTAGGATGCACACACACAGACACACACCTACATAGACACTAACATCTAATGGCTAGTCAGTGACACTGAGGTCTTAGCCCCTGTCTGCCAGTCCTCATTTGTTTCCCAGCCCCTCCTATGTGTGTGTAGCAGTAGCACTTGCTACCGGGTGTCTTGTTACTCCTCAGAAGGTCTATTGATTTAACTCTTGCCACAATCTATAACACTATTGTCTTGCCTTAAGTGTCTCATCTGTACAATTCACTGGCAGGAGTCTATACATCAAAAACCCCGCCTGCTTAAAGATATTGGTATTCTGCAACATGCTGGGAATTCTTTTTTTTTTCTCTCTCTCTCTGTGAATTTCACATTTCT
Source organism: Larimichthys crocea (assembly GCF_000972845.2). NCBI lineage: Eukaryota > Metazoa > Chordata > Actinopteri > Sciaenidae > Larimichthys > Larimichthys crocea. Next base: position 13,779,084 of record NC_040033.1, on the reverse strand, counting down.
TGCACACTCAACCTTACTTTTTTTAAAGCAAAGATGCTCGCAGCTAGGCATAACACGAGCTGGTACCAGTTTATTTTTACTGCTGTTGTGTTTATGAAGTCAATATTTTATTTCACAATATCATATAGCAGTGATGTAGAGCAGGAGTTGTATTTTAGAGTTTTCCAGGAGCGGCACATAGATGAAATATTCAGCCTTGTTGTGGGATTTTGACGTATTTCGTTTTTTCAAAGAAATGACATCGTTTGGATGAAATATACACCTGCAGTTGAGGAAATGAATAAAAAAAAACTAACGAAAAAAAACAAAGGCTTGGGTTTGGGCCTTAAAAAGGCCTTCTGATAGGTTGCCAGATCTGGTTCAGTTTAAATGTTAAATTCACTTTGTTTTCAGTGGCGTGCATCTATTGGTATTTGAACACGTACAGATCTTTTGATCCTTTTTGTCCAAGCAGTTCAAATCTTCCTGAAAGCAACAAATCACCCTGATCAGGTATGTAAGAAATGCTGTCTTCCAAGGAGCCTCCGCACTCAGATGTTTGGTCCAATATACTTTGCAGTAATTGTAAGTCCTTTATTGATATTTTACTTTTATAGCCTACCTTTCTAAAGCTCTCGCAATAGGAACTATAAAGAATGTAAGTACTTACATACAGTAGTTTTTCAGTTGACGCGAGTGCAGTATTTTAAAAGGCTTTAGCCCTCAGTGCACAAATCTCAAGGTTACCTTTCAGGATCTGACCATTGATTACCTTCAAGTGGCACCTCAATACAAATTGTTAACAAGGGACTTTGGCCTCTTCTGAGCAGGATTAATTGATCTTGTATGAATGTTTAGAGAAACAATGATGGATGGCTGGGCACTAAAGCTGAATAGCAAAATTCTGACAATACAGTGGCCTAACCTTTGCGACATCTACTGTATACTTCTGTAATAAGTGTCACAGTGTTGAGAGATCACTGAGAGATCACTGTTCAAGATGTGCCAACAGTGGTGGTAACTAACAAAATAATAGTTATTTGGCCTTGCTTGCATGAACGTCACCTGTAAAGGGGAAAGTTTCTTTAATGCACTGAAGAAAAGTATATATATACATATATTAGTGTGTGTGTGTGTGTGTCTGTGTATTTTTCATACATATACACTGTTTATTAGATTGAGATCTGTTAGATGTGGATGATTGATTCGTGTAATTCATGTACGGTATCTTTAGCTACTTATTACAGTTTTGGATAAATCATTGATAAAGGTGAACAGCCTGATAGTATATGTAGTCATTTGTAATCCTTCCACAACATACAGTACATATGACAGTATGCTTTGTCAGTCCATTTGGACACCACTGTTTGAATTCAAACTATCTATGGACCATTCCAAAGCAAAGTATACATTTTTAATAACATCCTCTACCTTGAACCACAGTCCACTGGTTTCAGGTTGTGAATCCATAAATAACTACATGCGATTTATTTTGTTTCTTTATTTTTATTCTCTAAGTCTATCCTTCTACCGTGTCTGTTTCCTCTGTCTGTACCGAATTAACCAAATTAAAGTTTTATTTTTTAAAATCTTTCTCTGCATGGTACTAGTTTGCTCTGCAGCTGATCTCCATCTGCCAGTCCATCTATCTCACCATAAGAACCTAACCTCAGATCTGGTTGTCACCGTGAGGGCCACTGTCACCGTGGAGACATCAGCAGTGTAATCCACGGGAGGTACATGTACCTCATCCTAGTTACCGTCATCGGGCTCAGCAGGATGTGACACGGGCCCAGCAGGAAGTGGTAGTGATTAGAGCAGGACAGGGTTATGGAGATGCCATTACACTGAAATGATCAGAGATGTTTCATTAGAAGCCACACACATGATTTTTTTTTTTCAGCATCAGTACACAAACTGCATCCTTATCTATCTATCTATCTATCTATCTATCTATCTATCTATCTATCTCATGAGAAATAGTATTTCTTCTCTGATGCACACATTTTTTACAAATAATTCATTCCATTTCTGTATTGGTCCAGAATATTTACACTGGAAATCAAATTCTGTTGTTGTTTGTGGTGCAGGCATGAATAAAAACATGAGGGTGATTTTCCAAGGCAGAATAATGTGCCATTGGCGCCTTTTCCTCTGGAGTTCCATTGCCCTAAAATGAGGCCGGTCAGACAGGGAGTGATGGTGTTCCATGATGGTATTATACGATCGCTACCTTCCCGCACGCTTCCTTCACCCTCTCGCGTGCTCCCTCTCTCATTCGGCTGTATCCCTCCTGCCTCATTTTAGCCTCACCCCGGTGTCCAAATACTAAAACCAGCCATTTTGGATCCGCATCACTGTCATTCCATTATGATGGGAGCACGGAAGCGTGCACGCACATGTGCAAAGATCACAAATGTGTATGGAGTAATGCACACGCTGACATTGTTTCACGATGGTACAATCCCCCACAAAAAATATCTCACATTGTAAAATCAGTTTGTGATAGAAAGATATTATAACTGTATCCTGACAGGCATTTGGCATTACGGCAGTTTTAAATGTCAGTATACAGCACAGCTGGAAGGGATCCACAGATCTATTTCTGTAATTGGACTGATAGCCCACATAAAATAAATACATATGGGTGCACTATAAATATAATCTTTGACTAGACCACCGGCACCATAGCTGTAATAAATACATAATTTAACCAGTGCTCACTGCCCAAATTACGTTGCATTTTCTGATTGCACAGTGTATCGCAGGTTTCTGTTGTCCTTGAAACGTGTCAGAATTTCTTTTATTAGTCTGTAAGCCATCAGTGTGTACCACTGAACATTGCTTCATTCCTGCTCTTTGGCCATTATTGTGACTCTAATTCTTATTCTGTATTTGAATAGGCAGTACATCTGAGGCAGACTGTTCATTTATCCAAGCTGAAGGTTTCTATTGAACGTAACAACGAGCCAACGCAAAAGTAACATTCATAGTGGGAACTTGATCCTTGGGTGATGGCTATGTTAAGATGGCAGATAGGGAAAGAAATCCTCCCCAGCGGTGCCTTCATCTTTGATATGCAGGCCCTCCTCACACATGGCCCCCTCTATGAATATTTCACACGTTTGTTTATATATATTTACACACACATTTTTATTAGAGGGAATTATGTCTTGGAAATGTCAAGGTTAATTTCCTGGTAAGGAGAGACGAGGGGGGGGAAAGGCCTGCAATGAGGAGAGGAATGTGGAGGATTTGAGTGTGTGTGTGTGTGTGTGTGTGTGTGTGTGTGTGTGTGTGTGTGTGTGTGTGTGTGTGTGTGTGTGTGTGTGTGCGTGTGTGTCTGTGAGACTTGGTGGGTGCATGTGTTACAACAACCACACGAGAGAAAGACAGTAGCCTGTATAGGAAGGATAGAAATACCTTTATTATTCACATATCTGTGTCATAGCAAGCAGAGCAAGAGAGAAAAGAAACAGAAAGACAGGGATTAGAAGAGGAAGAGGATGTGTAGCCGTAGTGTACACAGTAAATATTTTCATCCATTTCAGCTCAGGCTACATGCCTGCTAAAAAAAAGAGGAGAGACAGAGAAGAAAAAGCTAAAGAGAGTAGGCCAAAATATATATTTACAGAGGTTAATATTCTTCTGGTGTTCAAACAATCTAATATAAGTATACTTTCACCATGAGGGTAATTCCAGTCAAGCACACATTTTTATTAACATGTAAAATCTAGAAACAATAGTCATTTCAGTGAAATCATGAAGGAACAAAACATTCTCGTCAAGACAAGTTTTCCCCTCACAGTGATGACAGTGAAAGTTTAGACGCCTCAGAACAGAAAGGAAAGGTGGCTTAGTTTAAATCTTAAAGGTGAGTTTGGATAAACTATTTGGTATTCAGTCAAAAACAAAATATGACTGTACCTTGACGTGCACAAACAAACAATAAAGTGCATGTCGCCGTTTCATTTTGCGCCCCTGCCTTCTCTCTTCCTTCCATCCAATTTACCCTCTTTCTTCCTGTTTGGTGAGACATTTTCCCCTCCGCTACAAAGCCAGCGTCATGTTCAGAGCTTTTCTACATAAGTGTTTCATGTCACTCCTTTTCCCCTAAAACACACTTGCCTATTCCGTGTGTTCTTGGTCTTATATTTGAGTTTGAGAGTGGATAGGTAACATTAAAGAGCTATCACTTTTTCTCTCAGTCATTTCCCTCCTTCATACACCATTTGATCTGAAGCTAGATATGGCTTTTAGATGTGGATGCGGACACACACACACACACACACACACACACACGTGGAATACGTGCATGCAAACACATGCACTAGCGCAGACAATTTGCACACTCTGTCTGACTGACAGATAAACAGTTTGAGGGAACACATGTATACAAACACTCAAACATGTGCAAAGAGACACCTTTATCTGGCAAAAGCTTTTATTTTGTGTATTTCCTCCTAGACGAACATCAAAAGGCGAGTACCATCTCTCATCACACAGACAAACAACAATATTGCAATCCACGGTACTCGACAATGCCATTTTCAAATGCCCCACCCTTGACAACTTGTGGAATGGGTTGAAGGAAAGGAGGATTCAAAAAAACAGACATGAATACACAACAAATACCACCTACAGCCAATAAAATATGCATGGCTGAGGAGTACTACCTTTAAACTGACTACTGTCAGAATTAATAACATACACAAAAAGGCAACGGCATTCTTCCACAGGTGTCTATCTGTATCTTCATATTCTATTCTATCCATGTTCTATTTTTGCACTTATATGTGCGAGCATGTTTGTGCTCTCAGATATAATGCCGCTCAGTAATGTAATGTCAAAATGCACGAGAAGCTCAGATTATTAGTGTGAAACTGTTTTGTTTTTTTCCCCCCCTCACATTTCTCTCACTTCTTCTCACTTCTATGTTTGATGCAAATCTTGACAACCAAGCATAATGTCTTTAAAATATAACTTCTTAACATGACATAAATCTTTTCAACAACTGAACAGAATTATGGCCACTGTACCGATCTCTCCAAATGTTCAAGTACAAAGTGTTCTGAATGTCAAAATTAATGCACTCAGATTTTAAGAATGTGCCCGTCAGAAAAACCTTGATATGTAAGATCCCAATAACTCATCTTTTTTATCTTTTATTCCTGCCTTTGTCCACTCTCTTTCTGATCTGTAATTGAAAAAGCATTCCATTTTTATTTTTCACCACTATCCAAAGGCTAAATCCAAAACACCAGCCAAGAGGTTAGCCTGGTCACCTGGCACCCACAGGCACTCTCTCTCTCTCTCTCTGTCTCTCTCTCTCTCTCTCACACACACTCACACACACACACACACACACACTCACGCTCTTACACACACACACACACACAGACATACGCACACACACATACACACACCTGGCTGCTGTGCTTCAATAAACTACACACACATACACACACCTGGCTGCTGTGCTTCAATAAACTGTAAATTCCTCCTCTGCGCCCACCGTACCCAAGCTAACCCTTTAAAAGTCACCCGCCTCCACCTTGTAATGCATGAACACACACACAGACACACACATACATACTTACCCACAGTCACATACAACAGACAAGCCCAAACACACAAAAAAACAATGTGGCTTAGAGGATGGTATCAAATTTAGTGGCCACGGGGATCTGGCTGGGGTCGTAAATCTATATCTAACATGTGAGAAAATCTCTACATGAATATCTGGAGACACAGGAGGAGCGAGAGACGGAGAGACAGACAGCAGGATACAAAGGGAGAGACAAAGGGATAGGAGGCAAAGTAAGAGTCTTGTTGAGCGAAGGAAAGCCACAGACAAACAGCATCAGTAGGAGACAGGAAGCTGAGCGAGGTATAGAAAGGAATAAACAAACAAATGCAAGACGGTATAAAAACTGAGTGGGAGAGTGGGCGACAAAGCACAGTGGAGGAGAGAAGGAATAAGTAAGAGAGATAAAGATAAACCGGCAGAGGGAGAAATAGAAAGATAGACGGAGCAAGAGAGTCACAGACGAGGAGTATGACAGTGAGAGATATTTGGGGCGGAGAGACCAAGCGAGGGAGAGAAGGAGGGCTGAGTGAGACCCAGAGACAGAAAGACAGACAGACAGACAGACAGACAGACAGACAGAGAGAGCGAGAGATACATGACCCCTCTCTCTCTAACAATGGCTCTTCATGTGGTGCCCAGCTTAGCAGGCGAGCCGCTGGAATCAGGAATGTGGAATGTGGGATTTCAGGCTTGGAAGTGATAGCTACTGTCTGTGTGTAATATTTAGGGCCGACACAGGGAGCCTCTGGCACGCCATGAAACACATGGACGGCACTGCTTTTTCTGCTGCAAGTCGGTTTATGTCTCTCGCATGCGTGTGTAGAAACATTTGTGGAGAGAGCGAGATATGCTCAAAATATTGTAGATAATTTCTATGTTTGACAAAAGCGTCGGTCTATTTTTCCTTTCACCGGATTGTCTCTAATGTCGCTTTAATGTTAGCCCGTATAATGTGTGCTGGAAGAAATATCCAGAGCTTTTCCTAAAGTAAAAGTAGCAATTGCATAATGTAAAAATAAAAAAGTGAAGTCAAAATAATTACTACAAATACCAAAATTTAAAGTACTAATTATGCATACTGTGAGTGTTATATTATTCTATACCACTGCATATTATTTAAAACAACAATTTAATATATTGTATTTAGATTAGGCTAATTAATAATGTATAAAAAGTGGCATACTTTATTTGTTAATCATATTTTTTGTATGAAAATATGAATCTGCAAAGTGGACTGTAGCTGTGAAATATATGTGGTTAAGAGTACAACATTTGCCTCTAAAATGTAGTGGAGTAGTACAGTAGTAAGTAACCTTGAATGGTATAGTACTAAAAGTACAGTACTTGAGTAAAGGTACTCTATCCGCCACTCTTCTGTCCAAACGTCCAAACTCAGTTCCACAAATAAAGAAGCTGAGCGAACCGGCAGGTGAGTCTAATCTTCACGAGTTTCCTGCATAAATAAAAAAGCTGTAGTACACACACTATATATTGTCACTCGTCTCTCACTTGCCGTCTCTGTCTCACACACTGAGCTAACACAGGAGACAGTTGTTGCTGGCCGCCCCAATGCCTGTCATGGCTGTTAGGCCAAATCCCATGAATTATGGCTCTTCCAGATGTAAGAGATTTCTAAGCTGCCTCCAACGGCCTGTGGTCTGTGGTGAGAGAGAGAGAGAGGGAAACAGAAAGAAAGAGAGAGAGAGAGAGATTTGGGTTTATGCAGTGCCATCCAGAAATCCATCTTCCTTTCTCTATCCCTCATCTTTATTATCTGTCTGTATTCTATCAGGAGAAAAACAGTCATTACTTCCAATTACCTTCGGACAAAAATATTATTTTACTCATCACCCGTTTGAAATTTCTCATGAATATGTGACTTACATCTGCACGAAAGAGTGACTACCTAGCACGCTCATACTTTTTAAAAAGACGGCTGGAAATTGGATATTTTTGGAGGAACATTTTTTTTTTTTTTTTCCAGCTCGATGGCGGTGTTTGTGTGAAATGAAATCACGACACATTCTACATTTCCCCTCCATTTCTATTCATCACCTGTTGGTGATTTTGAAAGTAGTGGAAGTCAAATCAAATCACATACATCACATAAAACATGTTTAACGCACCAGTGCAACAATGTATTTGCATATTCATCATTAAGCGTTGATTGAAAATATCTAACAGATTAATATTCAACATCACAAATGTCTTAAAAATGACCAGTTGCTGAAGGATTATTGACACATCGATCATTTTGTCTGACCAGTGCATTAGCTTAATTTCCCCGTATGCACATCAACACTTAAAATTCACCCCCCATAGTTCTCTTACTTCGTTTGGTCTGCTCTCACTCTTTCTCTCATTAGTACTTCGTAACCAGACAGTTTATTTGAAATTATGAAAGCATTACACTCTCTGATGTAGCAGTTTAAAAATCAATAGCTGAAACCCTAGCCGCCTCACTTAAGCCCTCTCCTATGGCAAAGGGGATGTCTCTTTCTCCCTCTCTCTTAAATGGTAATTTCATTTGCAGTCACTAAGACCTCACCGATAATTACCAATGCCCTGAGAGAGAAAGGCGAGTGAAAGAGAGAGGGAGCGATGGGAGACAGGAGAGGGTAAGAGGAGAGATGGATTAAGAAAGGAGAGTGAATGCCAGTCATTAGAAAAGCTTTCCTCTCTCCCTCCTTTGATCAGAGTTAAGAACACATTGCCTTCGCTCTATCGCTCCCTGACACCAACCTCTGAAGAGAAAAGATGGAGCACAGGAGGGGGAGAAAAAAAAAAAGGTGAGTGAGGAATAGACTGACAAAAAAATGATCCCTGAAGTCTTAAATAGCAGGCCTTAATTTTGACATTGAACCCTCTCTGTTCTTGGGTTACACCGGGGCCGTCCATTTTCAGAGAGCTCCACCATCGGAACCCCCCCCTCTTCACCGCACCCCCATCTTCATCTCTCAAATGAACTAATCAGAAAGAGGAATATGAAGTGTCCTGCAGGATCCATTTCTCTAGAAGCATATGGCAATGATTGATGGGGGACAACTTTGACTTTCCCAGGTCATCCTCCTCACATACATCTAGGAGCATGCAGTAATTCTCTTAATTTTAGACCACGTCTCTTCCTCCTGCTCCTTCTTTTTCTATCCTCTAGCCCGTATTTTTTTTTTTTTTAAAAAGGAACTTCAATTTCACTTTGGTTAAAAAAAAACAAAAAAAAAACAGAGCCTCCTCTCAGCCTATCCCTCCTCTTTCTCCCTTGCTCTCTCAAGGCTAACACAACCAGTCATTTTGGCTGAAATAAAGGTACTGTAGTGGTTGCCAGATGTTTATAAGGACTGTTGGGGCAATCCCCTTGTATTTTTATGGCTCCCATGATTGTTCTTTCTTGCTTAAAAAAGCCTTAAGAACCACTTATGTCATACAGCTATGGTAACTGGATTTACCATATGTGTAACGCTAGTTGATATTTCAAAATGACAAATACTGTAAAAGAGCCACAAGGAATATGAGTTACCTGTGTTTATTGCTTTTGAATGGATTTCAGTCTGAAGGCGGCTTACTTTACAAAAAGCAGCACATCCTAAAATTTATGCATATCAAGTTCAGACTATGGATAACATATATATGTATGTGTGTGTATATATATATATATATATATATATATATATATATATATTATATATATATATTGGCTCCATTCATTTAAAGCTAATGAAAAGAATTAAACTAAAAAGTTTGAAAGAAAATGATATGAATTGTTATTTAAAGCCATTTAATTTCCAGCTTTAACTCTTCAGTGTGTATATGAGACAGAGAGAGAAGAGAGAGAGAGAGAGGAGAGAGACAACCATCTCAAACCTCCCCGACAGCAACTGGCGCCTTGTTAGCGGTGCATTGAAATCATCTTTGACTCTGGGTTTACAATAACAGAGAGGAACTTCGACCACTAAATGCTTTCGGGAAACCCACCACCCGTCTCCTTCTGCCTTGTGATGATCCACCTCTGAAATATTCAGCACCATTATTCAGCTTGCCGATGGTTATCTCCATGCGCCAACAGTTCGGGTCAAAGGGACAGAAGGGAATTCGCAGGAATCGATGTGTATGGGGAGGGAGGTCGACAGCGGAGGGAAAAAAAAGGAAAGAAGAGAGGGGAGTCGGATAGAGCAGCAGATCAACGCGTGAGTGGACAACAAGACAGCGGAGACGATAGCAGGCCCGGAGCAGAGGCTATCGTTCTCATTCTTCACAAGATTGCGCTCTCAACGCACGCGTATGAGTGTATATTTGGTGCAGACGAAATGAACACTGACTTGTGACAGAATATATAGATATATATTATTTTTTTTTTTTTTAATTAAGGATAAATCAATATAACACGATTAAAATATCAGAATATTTGTTTCTTTTAAAAGTCAATTAAGGAGATTAACATTTAATTTAATTTAATTACACGTCGCTTTAATTGTATTTTTACTTAAGCTGGGTTAAACTTTAATTTTTGCTGTTCAGATAGTGTTCTGTTATCTTTAAACACTCACCCATTAAAAACTTCCATCAGCGTTATTGGCCAATAAAGCTGAAATGTGTTGGATCTTAATTGCTAATGCTGTGACTATGCGGGTAAATTGTTTTGCCAATCAGATCTTGTGTTCTCTCCTATACTTACGGCTGCTTTTATGTTGTGTCTGTGTGTGTGTGTGTGTGTGTGTGTGCGTGCGCTGTCTCTAATCATGTGTGATCATGTGAGAGACAGAGCACTACACTTTGAGCACAATTAGCCAGGCATTTAGGCGTCTTAATTGGTGACATTCGATCTCAGGCACTCGCTGATGAACCACTTAGCAGCAGACTTATGGATTAGCACTGGGCGCAGCTCTCTCTTCTCAGATGTAACTAACAGGTCAGGAATTAGTGCTCTTAGCACTGCCTTACAAATGAAGACAGCTGTATTGACTAGTGTGGAAAGCTACTTTCTCTTCCAGTTTGCTTTTGCAAGTCTCAGTCTTCTCCTTAAGTCTTACTCCTGTGCTTTTTTCTTATCACCTCACATCATGTGTTTTCTCTTCTTATCAACTGAAGCAAGCTTTTGTTTAAATTTTGCTCTCCCCTGGATGATTTCAACTGCCTTGTTGGCAGCGGGCCACTCAGATTTGGCCGTGACAGTATTTGGCGTTTTTGTTGTCATGGCGCTGAAGCTGTCTCAGTTGTCTGGGCAACATGTGCCGGGGCTCATGGGAGCCTCATAAATGTCATGTATCGACGGAACCGCTCGGGAGAGCAGGAAGTCCTTGCCAAAAAGAAGATAGATAGAGCGCCACTGGTGTTGGGGATGCCATGTTGCATTAAATCATGTTTGCCGACGCTAATCCAGACATGCACGTGCACACTTGTACAGATGTGCATGCAACCATGCATACAAATACGCTAACACCTGCCAGCATTTGTGCTTGTAAACAGGTAGGTGTGCATGCAGCAATCGCTAACAAAAAAACACACAGATGTTACAGATGTTTGAGCAAACTCTTCCTCCTCCACCCTTTATTCGGCCCCTCCACCCCCCCCTTTTCAAAATGTTCAAGGAGCTGATTCAGCAGGCCCCACCCCGCCTTCTGTAGGTGTGTCATATTTTTGCCACACGTTCTCCTCCCCGGGTCACTGTCATGTGTCTGGACCTACAGAGCGCAGAGGCTTTAAACAGGAGAGACAGCACTTGTCCGTTAGATTAGTGCGTCCCCGGCATCACATGCCTTCGCCTGCACACGTCACCACTTGTCTGGAGGTGCATGTCGAGGTTCATTAGAAAATGCCAAGATTTAAGGAATGGTGAAATTTTGTCAAAAGGTAGACAAAAATCTCTGAGTTGCATGAAATGTGTTTTCACTGAATGTGGGAACATATATTTGATTTGATGTATGTGGTGTGAGTGCTGTGTATGGAAATAGGTTACTTTTTTTTTTTTATCAATAAAATGCCTTTTTGAATTTTCTTCTCAGATCAGAAATAAATATTCCTGACCCCATGTCATTATTATTCAACACAAAACACATATTCTAACCAACAAAGCAACTCCAGGCCGAGGCGAGGGCCAGCCGGCATTTCAAACGCCCCTGAGATTCCAGATATTCTAATACCGTGGGACCTCCTCTCATATTTATTGTGGGAATCAGAATTTATGATGAGTAAATTGGGCTTCTTCATCTGTGTGCCGGGGGGGTTGCAACATGCGGCCGAGATGGCTTGACTTATTGATTACAGGGAGCAGTATGCCCCATTTCAAAGGGAAGGAGAGCCCCCGCCACGCAACTTCTGAGAATTAATTTGCCCGGCATGGGCCTTCATGAGAAACACATGTCCGTACACACACACAGGAACACAAAAACCAAAGCCTGCAGGTAAAAGAATCACACTCCAAAAAAAAAAAGAAGAAGACGAAGAAGAAAAAAAAAGAGCTACACATGCATGCAGCCCCCTCCAGCCCCCTCCATTCCTCCCCAAAATACACACACACATACATGAGACCAATTTTTGCAGTGCTTCAGGTGACAAGACAAGGCCGTTCTGTTGTAACCAGATTGTGATCACATACTTGCTGGCACGGGCATAAACATAAACTAAGGCATATCAAACATTCTCCCACTGTCTTACAAAAAAAATGTAAAAAATCCAAAAGTCAAACGGAGAAAGGTGCACTTATCTTTGTTCGGTTACTTCAAAGTTCATTTGTAGCTTGTGCATGGTATTCACCTTAAAAGCTACACTCATGGTGTTTCTGTCTTTCCAATAAGAAATGTTTCAAACCTGTTTTCTCTATTATCCCCTGTTTTAAATTTAGTCTGTTTTTCAGGGAAATAACAACTGAAAAAAGAATAAAGAATACATACAAACCCTCTGACAGAAAAGAATTTTTAAAAATCTTTTTTTGGCCTTTCACTTAAAGTAGCATGCGGTGACACTCTAACTGTACTGGAAGCGAATATGACTCCGACACGGTCCCATCCAAAGCGTTTCTCCAGATCGAGCCACAGCTGAACTATCAGCGGTTCATCCCTGGCATTGTCCACTGGATCACCCTCTGCACTCAGACACCAGCTCCTATTTCACCAGCAGCACCCGCGCTAATTTATCATCATGGTCATGACAGACAACACATCTGTGTGTGAATGGATTGAGTGAGGAAAGAGGGAAGTGAAGGAGAGACAACAGTGAGAGCGGGGAGGGGTGGTGGGGATTTGGGGTTTGGTTGGGGGGGGGCAGAGAGAGGGAAGAGTAGGAGGAAATATGGTAGCAAGGAGGATTCGGATCGCGCAATCGGCAAGGCTTTTTAAGGGTCATATTTTGTTTGAAGGGCCCCATCCTACCCTTCGCTCGACCTCTCTCTATCCCTGCTGCCTCCTCCCTCATAACATGCTGTCAGCTATCCCCCGTGGCAACTGGACAGCTCATTGTCTTGGGCGATCTTATATTACAGCCCATATACTGCAGGTGTGATATGGAAAAGCATTAAAGAGCTTAAGGAGTGAATTGAGAATGTGGACATGCAGAGGTTTACGTTGCCATATAAAACCGTAGCTTCGCAGCCTACGAAAGGGCAAGTCCGTGACGAGCAGCTCCTTGACGTTGGTGAAACATTCTTTTTTTTAAAAGGAATATTTATAATTATTTATGATATAATATCGGTTGACTGACGCCGTTGTGTTTGTCTGCCTGGCCTGAGCTGAGCAGACGTTCTAGTGATGAGCTTGATGGGCAGATAGGTGGAAATGTGGACGGACAACAGATGGGGAGACACACACTTACACGCGTGTGACTTGTGTTCACATGTGCATGTTCATATTCATATGTGTGTGGTTGTGCGTACATGCGTGCATACATGTCGAGACAGCAGGTGTGCGCATACACGCGCTCTCGCGTGTGTTCAAGCAAGCATATCTGTTTACTTTTGCTCTCCAAAACCCACTCACATTTGAATGCAGGAGACAGGACACATCTCCCTGCTCTGTGAGCCGCTAGACAGCTCAGTCAGAATATTTTAGAGTACACACACACACACACACACTCACAAGCCTCCCTGGGGTACCCCATATGCGGCGCCTGGGGAGTGCAAAATGGAACTTTTTAAAAGCCAAAAACACTTCTCCCGAACAAACTAGTCTGCTTAATAATACCACACCCGTGTTTCTCTCTCCTCTCTCACGACAGGCCGTCATTATCTACAAGGGGGTGGATGTTTCGGCTGCTTTTTAGGGAAAGGTCGCGGTTGTTGTTTTGGTGTCTGAAAGCCTTGCTACATGACGGATGGCAAATAGACTATAAACTATTTGGAATCTATGCATCAACAAATACATTTTGGTATGGAAATGGAAAAAAAGAAGGAGTTGGAGAATTGTGGATTTAACGCGAAGGTGCTGTGACTTGCAAACTCCGGAGACATTCAGTTGACTGAATTGCTTATTTTAGGCCTGCAGTACATGCTGCAATATTTTGATGTGCATTATATCGAGAAATCAAGAAAATCTATGTTGAGCTTTTATTTATATATATATATATATATATATATAAAGATAGATATATATATACACCGCATGAGAGCAGCTAGGGTCTTTTTTCTTCAGTAGAGGTAAATGAACTTATGTACACACAGACACACAAAAACAAACACACACAGACTCCAGGCACACAACCAGTATGTATACAGACAAACACACATGCACCTTCTGCTCTTATGAAGATAAATATGGCAAGGGGTAGATTTTCACCCGCACCCGCTGAACGGGACACACACATTCATCTTTGCTGTATTTGGTGTTTTGGGGTGTGTGTGCCTGTGTATGTGTGTGTGTTTGTGCATGTGATGCGGGTGGGGGGGGCATATTGGGGATACAGCAGCAAGCACCTCACTGCCTTTTCAATGTATGGAAATGTATGTGCATTTTTAAAGTAGGGGGGCTAAATTTATTTCTCTCCCCCACCCTGTATACCATTCGCCCCTTCCTCTCTCTCCACACCTCATTCCCGAAGCTGATAGACCTATGGATGCATGATAGATGGAGAGAGAGAGAGAGAGAGAGAGAGAGAGAGAGAGAGAGAGAGAGAGAGAGAGAGAGAGAGAGAGGGAGGGGGTCTCTGCATGGATGCATACATGCATGCATGGATGTATATACACCCCACACCCTCTGTCCTCTCAAACACATGCTATAAAGTCCCTAACACACACACATACACACGCACCTCTGAATGCTGGATTCATGCGCATACCAAACGTAATCCATAGTTTTACATAATGGGGAGGAGGAAAGAAGGGAGGCGAGCTGGCTTCTGTAGCCGGGTGATAAAGATAATATGAATCATCTGACTCTTTCTCTTTCCCTGCGTATGTATACATATTCACCTAGGGAGATGCTGATATGCTATAGGGGAATATAAGGAGATATGGAGAAGGTCCCCCCTGATCGTCAAGAACACATGTGGGTCATATGTGTGCTTTGTGCAATTTTCACAATGTACAAGGATTATGGTTCACGGCATGCAGAGATTTAAGGAAATTGCTCCAAGTGCAAGTCATATGTGTGCATGGAATGGCAAAGCTATTGCACTATTTGCCCGTATTGCATAAAAGCAATTGCATTGGGAATGCACAATTGAGTGCACTGTTTTGATATGCAACTGATGGATTTTCTTGCACGTTTGTATAATAATATGTATATACTGGGAGATAGGAGTTTGTTTGTCGCTGGAATTAATTAAGCAAAAAGTACGCAACACACTCTACATACAAACAAAAAGAGGAGTCACTGTTAATTATTCCGAGAAAGTTAATTTTTCTGAATATAATTAAAGGCATTTAACCATCAGGGACAGAGTGAGATCAAAGATGTATATTTGATGTCATGCAGATAGCATTTTTAAATTAGCAAACCCTCTTAACTTTATAATTATCTTTGGTGTGAGAACTGAGGCAGGAAGTTCTTTTGTGTTAATTCTGGGGCTGAAATAGTCTCCTAAGAATTAGATGAAAATTAATTAGAAATAATTGCAGATAGACATGCAGATTGCATTTACAATGCAAATAAATCTTAGAACAGAACTAAAGTTTCTTTTTTGCCAATATTATTCTGTAATAAGAGTGGAAATGTATGAAGAGTATTTTTTATTCAGATACATTAACTTTAAATGACATTCTAAATTTAAAGAATTTAAAGATGGATTCTCTTCGGATGTGCTCGTATGTGCTCGAATTATACAATTTTCTCTTTTAATGTAACTTTAATTTCTGTGCACATCGTGACAATATTGCTTTTTCTTATTTCTTGGAATGGATTTTTTTTTTTTTGGATGTGTGTGTCACAACCGCTCTCTTCCCTCCTCTCCCCACACAGTAATGTCCAGATATATCAAAAAAGAGAAATAGAAAGAGGGAGTGAGATAGGGTGTGGTGAGTGTGTGTGTGTGTAGAGAGAGAGAGGGGGGGGGTTGAATTCTATCTCCAAGTATCAGTGGCCCCACAGAAAAAATAGAATTGTTTCCTCCATATTAGGAATCAAAGCTAAGCCTGGTGTTATTGTGTCCACCATTTTGACTGCAGCCGACAGACCTTGAGGAAGCAGGTGCACCGGGATGAGTGTGTAGGTGTCACTACATTTTATTTATTCATTTCCTTTTTTTTATTTATTTATTTTTGAGGGTCAAAATGCATGCTTCTGTGAATTTCAATTGTTGAATGTTTACGTGTGCGTGTTTGTTTAACGCTCACATGTATATACATATATGTCTTATCATGTGGTGAATATGGGTGAGTGTATCCATGTGTGCGGCTGGTGTACAAGCATGTACACCTGCCGGTGTCTGCGCCTTGTGCATTTATACGTCCCAGAGAACTGTTGACCTCATCCACCGCCCCCCGCACAACCACACTGCGTGTTTCTAGAGGACCCTTGAACTTGACCGTGGAGGGAGAGGGGTGATGGGACCGGAGCTGAGGCTTAAAACAAACCACTCGGATGGACAACAAAGACGAGGCGGATGGGAGGGGGGGGGGGCGGTGTTGGCTTGGGTTGAGGGGGGCATAAAGGTTGAGATTCAAGGGGGAAGGTCCCCAGGGTGTATGTGTGTTTGTGTTGATGTGTCCATATGTAGTTTATCTGGTCTTAGAAATCTGTTCCTTTCACTCAGTCATCCATTCGCTCATTGTCTGCGTGACTTTTTGAATATTCACCTTCATTAGACTGGACAGATGAAAATGAAAATTATTTTTCTTTTGTTTTATTTTATTTATTTATTTATTTTACAAGTTGCCCTTTTTTTCCCTAAACATTTTTTTTTTAAAGTGGGTCAAATGCTACCACAATAAAACAACATGATACAGTTAAAGCAAAGTCACATCAGCAACATGTGTGTGCTGAGATATGCATACTGCATGTGCTGTGTGGCCATGCATATAACGTGTTTAAATGTCTGTGCATATTAATGCTCATGTTTATATTATTTTTTTGCATGTATCCCTATATGATCCTACATGCTTTTGGGTCATCGGTTAGATCATTTGTTGACACATAGGTGGGATGCAGAACACAAAGCATCGTGTGACCCCCAAAGGTGTCTGATTGTCTGAATATGGAAAATCTCTCAACTATGAGCTAAACACAACTAAATTAAACGACTAACACTTCCAAAAATGTGTGAGCACGGTGTAAAAAAAAAAACACAGTACACTACTATTGAAGTAAAAAAAAAATGTGTGCGTGTGTGAGTATGTTTGCGTGTGACACCAGTAGTCCAAATAGATGGTAAAGATGAGTTTAAATAAGAAGCTGCGGGAGAAGATGAAAGGAGTCCGACAAATGGGATGGAGGAAGATGAGAGGAGGAAGAGAGGAGAAAGTTTGAAAGGAGGTAGAGGATGGAAAGAGGGAAGAGAAAATGAGGTAGGGATTATAGAGGAGGAGGGTTGACGTGGAGAGGAGGAACAGACGGAGGAGGAGAAGATATGGGAGGGGAGGAGGTTGGAGGTAGAACAGGTGGGGGTGGGAAGGGGGTGGAAAGAGGTCAGGGAGCATAGCGTCTTTTGGCGAGGAAAATGAAGGTGCGTGTGCAAGTGTGTGTGTCTTCCTAATTGTGAGTAGAAGGTGAGGGGTGAGGTCTAGGCACGCTCCTCGCAAAAAAAAAAAAAAAAAAAAAAAACAGCAGATAGAGATGGACAGTCAGAGGCAGCACTGTACTGTGTGTGTGTGTGTGTGTACGTGAGCACGTCTATGCATGTGTCTGCGTGTGTGCATGTGTTTGTGCGTGCGCCTACGAGTGTGTGTTTTAATAGCCACAGTCAGTGAGCCTCTGTCAGACGGTCAGCTAATTGGCCATCTTACAAGTACAGAGGAGGCTGCTCGCAAATTGGCAAAAAGGGCAACCGGCTTCAATCTGATACCAAACTCCTTTCTGTCACGATGCTGTCCATTAGACAACAGCTTAAGTCAGGGAAATGGAACAAAAATAAAGAAAAACAGAATACAAAACAGGGGGAAAATAGTGGCGTAATTGTGCTTTGGAGACTCGTGTTGTTGTGCTTGACCCGTGTGTAGCGAGACAACGGGGATCATGCCAGATTTAGCGTAAATAAAAATTTGAGGGGGGGGGGCAATTCATTGGTAGGGTTTGTTTTTATATTTGTGTGTGTGTGTATGCATGTGTGTTTCCCTGTTGCAGAAGCCTCATGTATTTTAATCCATGTAAAGTCCCAACTGGGTTCCAATTAGGAACAGGTTTCCTAACGCCCTGAGGGGAAACTGATAATTATGCTGTTGTCTGTGGTTGTGACTTAGAGTGTTTGTGTACTTGTGTGTGTGTATGTGTGTGTGTCTGTGTGTGTTTTCGGGGGGGACTAACATAGTGTATGATATTCTTTTTTATCTTTCTGTAATGTTTACAATGCTGACGTTGTTAGCTGTATCAAATGATTCCTCATAATTAGACACGATACAGAGATTCAAATCCTCTTATCTCAGTTGTTTATCATTACAGTAGTGAGCTTAACGCACACACTTGTATATCATGTTGTGTGCTGAATCTGAGCTTGAAGGCACAACAGGAGAATACAGTTGAGTGTAGTTGTTTCTGAACATTTTTGGGCCTTGTCTAATACACATAAGTTCAAGTGCTTGTGCGTGTGTGTGTGTGTGTGTGTGTGTGTGGTGTAGAGTGATTGTACAGTGGGTGGTAGCCTATTCTTTTTCATCTTTCTGCAATGTTTACACTGCTGATAGTGTTAGCTGTACCAAATGATTATTCATAATTGGGCATGATGCAGAGATTCAAATCCTCTTATCTCCGTTGTTTACACACTGCTTTAGGTATCAAATCTGAGCATGAAGAAACAGCCGCCATATCCATACAGTATATAAATACAGTCAGATGCACATTATCTGAGAATCTGTGTGTAGGTGTGTGTGCATGCTATTGTGACTATGACAGGTAGCTGTGCCCTAATGCTCTTAAACTCCCCGCCCGCCGTATAACCTTGAAAAGAGAGAGTGACGCTGATGTAGTGGACAGCGCACCTCTCACATCTAAACCTAAATGTTGAAAAATGTCCCCTCAGATAAAATGGATGACCTAACTGTAGAACCCATTGGTATAAATACATTGTTTTGCAAGGCTGAGCTGACAAGAAAAGCCAAGAAAATGTTGAGTTTTCTCTGTATGGGTTTTCTGCAATTTGAAAAGCTTGCCATAGCGGCAAAAAAGCAGCCCTGTGTTTATTTTCAGCACTGCAGTGTTTTGGGGATGCTTGGGCCCTCCTCTCTGTGTATTCATGAACTCTTATTGTGGTTGCCACTATTTCCATACTGTGTCGGTGCAAAAGATGCCTCACAGAGGGGAATTGAATATGAGATATTTACAGCGTTTCTCTTAATCCGTACAGATGGACATGCTGGGGTATGTACATATTGCAGTAAACTGTTGTAGACTTATTAATATCAGACAAGATTCTGGGAGGGGGCATGGGGTTAAAATCCAACTCCAATTTACAAATCTGAGATAATTTTCACACTCTCCTCTGAAGATTTTTACATAGAAATGAAGGGAGTGGAGGGTTGAGGGGGGGCACAGGGAATCTTTTGAGACTGCAAAACAGCGTAATTGTTTGGCTATCCAATCGGGTGTTATACTACACATAATATATGGTTATTTCATACAGCCTCCAGACTGCCAAGATGTTTTCAATTTGGCACAGCCCTGCGATCATGATATCACAGAGAAAAGAGAGAGAGAGAGAGAGAGAGAGAGAGAGAGAGAGAGAGCTTCCAGTCTGGGATGGCCAGAGCAGTGAGAGGGCGATCATTTCGCCAAACTCAAAGGCCCCCCCCCCCCCTTCTCTCTCTCTCTCTCTGGGACGAATAATTCCACAGTTGCTGAGGCACTGAAAAAGCAATCTGCGGAATACCCCAGGGTCATGTCTGTGGCCGGATGATTTGTGTGAAATGTCATACATTAAATATAAGTTTAACATTCAGCCCGGTGCACTGTAAAACTGCCCTGTCGTTGCCACAGTCCGCCATTTCCCTCTGTGCAGGGAGAGTTCGGGTTCAGGAAAGCGGTCACAAAGGAGTTGGACACACAAATACACACGCACACACACATTCACAGAGTAACGGACGCACATGTACACATACACATACACACCACCCCCTGTGTCTGCCCAATCTTAGAAGGAGTAGGAGGGAGAGGGGGGTGCGGACGACGGGGAGTTGCGAGGCCATTCGATCCACAGCTGCATTTCATTTACGAATGCGAGAGCACTAACTTTTTTCTTGAAAATATATCTATATAATTTTTTTCTTTTTTTTTTTCAATTTCATCTTGTATTTTTCCCAGGGAGCTTTTGGGTCAGACAGGCATTGAGAATAAGAGGGGGGGGGGTTGGAGGTAGACAGACAGACAGACGGACAGAGAGACGGACAGTTTGTCTAGAGGCAGGTGTTGAATTCGCGTCCAGGCTGAGATGAGAAAGTAAGAGAGGAGGTGAGGAAAGAAAAAAGGGGTTGTAACTAATTCATAAAGTTTCAGGAAAATAGCAGCCACTGAGAGGAAGAGAGAGAGAGGAGAAGCGAGAGAGACAGAGGAAAAAGGTGTCTCCAGGGACTTCACTGAAGCAGTCATTCCAGAGAGAGAGAGAGAGGGGAGATTCTGTCCATCCTAGCAGATGAGAAAGAAATGACAGAGAGGGTACAAAGGATGTCATCCGCCAGATGGACAACTGATGAGTTTTCTCTCTTTTCTCTTTGTCTTTCTGTGTTTTTTTTTTTTTCACGTGGCTTGTTTGTTTGTGCTCAGACTGTGCCTCTGGAAAGTTTCTGTCTGAATGACTACAATAAGATCATGTGTTTGATATGTAAAGGGAAAACGTTGTGGATATTTCAGAAATGTGAAATTCATTGAAGATGGCCAACTTTGGTGATGATCAAAGGGCAAACACTAGATGCTTCGAGTCCAGAAAGTATAAAACACTATATCTGCCCTGATTACGCCGTGCCAGACTCATTTGATATTGCTCATGAATGTAATTATGTACCTCTGTGCCTTTTCAAAATATTCTTATCTATTTGGCACAGTTCAATTTAGTTTTTCGCCTGGTGGTGTTTGACAACATTTGCATCTAAAAAAATCCATGCACCCTTTCTACAAATTCTGCTTATTATTGCCATGAAAGAGCTTACTACCAGATTTATCAATTTCACCTTGAAGGTGTTGTACTCGCCAGTGCATTTGTAAGCAAGTCGGAACTCTTTGAAGACAAACACAGTATCGTACAATCTGTGGCCCCCCTTTCCTACCCTTCTCCTCCCTTTCCATTCCCTACTTCAAAGCAGAAAGGCTTAGATGAAGGTTTGGAAAGAAATGGAAAACAAATTGTTCATTTGTATCTGGGAGGAGACCAGACACTTGAGCAAATTCTCTCTGCATTCTGTCTTTACACGCGCTGCAGTAAAGTTATCTTAAGGCGGGGTGCGGGAGAACCAGAAGGAGGCGAGGTCCTCGCAATTGCTGCTTTAAAGACTCAGACAAGCAATCAAATGTGTAAATGAGAGCGAAGCTGGTCAATGATCACCTTCAGGATAAATCTGCAGAGATATCAAATACAAGCAACTGAAAGAGAGTATTCTGCACCACTTTATGGAAGAAATGCTCAATTGATGTGTTATTTAGACTGCAACATGAGAAAAATTACCGCAGTATTTACTTTTTATATTAAAAAAAAAAAAAGTCTACATGTAAAATAACTGCTCCAAACAGAAGTAGACTGGAAAATCATTTCAGGTCATGATAATGATTTCTAGTGTTAGTATTAGTCTAATTCAATAAAACATGAAGTAATAATCAACTAAATAGCAGAAATCCAAGTGCATACACAACCACAAACAATGAATCAATGTCAAAATAGATCATAACAATGATCAGAAAGGTATAGGCTGAAGCCATACTTTATAGTCTTACCTGTTAATGCATAAAACAATAAAGTGCATACTTTTTTTTTTGTGCTTGTAAGAGAGCCATGTAGCTTTGATCATGAACAATACAATTATGTTCTGTATTTGATGGCATGGTTGACTCAGGAGTTAAATAGATGCTTCATATTAAAGAAGAAGAATCATTCAGACGACATGAACCTCACTCTTTACTCTCAAAGGCAATGCTAACCCCCCGAATTCAAACAATCTAAAAGATGAAGAAGAAACCGCCCGCACACTTAAGTCACCTCTGCGCCAATTTATCGTGTCAGTGTTTGATTGATGAGATGAAGGACAATGTAGTCCAACAACATTCTAACTGCCACTTCTTAGTATTACCAGCCTCCATTCAAGCACCGGTGCAGTCTATCTGGGGAATTTACGCCCTTGTATTTAGCGTAAACTGGGATTGAATACCTGAGTCGGTGCTGCACTGTAGGCTGAGGTATAGTTCGTATGACAGCATCTCTGCATACAGTGCATCCCAGTCCACATATTATATGGCTGAGGATAAGGGACTCCATACCATGAGGGTATATCACAGTAATTCATATATGTTTTGAGCTTCAGACCTATGATAAGAAGAAATGGGTTGATGGGAGAAGCCCAGACTGTGACTCCTTGGCCATTATCCACAGGCAGGCAAATCAAGCCAGCAAATCAGGAACAATGGAGCCCTCAAAGAGCAGAGTGGGGATCAAAGCAGCGCTAACTGGCCATTGCAATCCAATTGAAATGTTCACTTTGCATCTCTCCAAAGGTAATGGATGTGGAGAGTGGGAGGTGAAAAGAAAGGGCTGCCCGCTCGCATTTGACGTAAAATTATGGAAGGTAAGAAGAGAAAAAAGGAGAAAAAATGCTCGTGACAGGCCTGGCCTTCTCAAGTCATCTACTGTAGAAGCTTCATAATGTCCCTTGGTTATTTTGACTTTGAATTTGCGAAGACCAATTTTTTTCACTCCATTTTTTTTCTTCCTTTGAACCTTCCAATGGTAACATTATGATGATATATGAGATGCTATACGATGGCCCTTGTGCATGTGGAGTTGGATTGAGGCGGGCTATTTCTTAAAGTGTCCTCCCTCTCTCTCTCTCTCGCTCACTCTCTGTGTCACTCTATCTCTCTCACCCTCTCTTCCCCCTCTCTTCCCCCTCTTTGTCTCCCCCAATCACTTCTCTCTCCATGTTTCCATCTCTCCATTTGAATGTGTTGATCACCTGGGGAGATGCTGCATTAATGCTGACGCCCAGTAAAAAGCAGAATCTTCTCTTTATTTATCTGCACTAAAATTCCTCCCAATCTTTCCAGCACATTTCACTCAATCACGCAACTCAGGCCATTCCATTAGCCACACAGGGGCGTTTTACCTCATTGAGCACAACACGCCCCGCACTTCTATGAATATAGATTCCCTTAAATTATGTATAATGGGAGTGCTCAGATTTTAGCATTTTTACTAAGAGGGTTTGAGGGTGTATGAGTTGTTTCTGCGGCTTTTTGAGTGCATCTTGAAATACAAAGCGTGTGCAAGAGACCGGTGATGCCGTATTTTCTTCCTTTGAGTTCAGAGATTGCGAATGGAGTAATGTGGATCTGCATGATCATCTAAAGTTGTTAATAGGTCAGAGCAGAGTTCACCGAGGGTATGTTTGTGTATGGTTGATGAAAGGTTAAACATGAATATGCAGATCTTAGACGTCATGAACGTATTCGCCACGGGTCATTTCTTGCACCTTCAGACAAATCTGAATTTGCAATAGTTCACATAGTAGACTAGTAGACGGTGGTATGACTACATCTTTCACTGTTGCTTTATTATATAGCCGAAGTTGCACCTACCTCATAAGCAACTGTAAGGTCTCAGTCTAGGAGGTCTGAATTTGATCTCTTGTTGTGCTGAACATTTTCTGATCTGCGAGTGCGAGCAGTGTGACTAATTGGATGGTAAGTAATTTTAATTCACATGTTGGCAGTTGGTGTCCATGTTGCTCAGCGGGAGGGAGGGACGCAGCTGAGCAATATCAACAAACAGGCCAGAAATTCTATAATCAGAACAAAATCAACATCCTCATTACTGACTCGGAGCTGCTGCCTACATCAAAAAGGGTTTCAAAACTCTTTCCCCTTGTTTTCAGGGAGTGATTATGTTTAGTGTCAGGCCAGGCATATCAACTTTTTATTTTTTATTTTGCACAAACACAAGCACACTAGAATACTAACAACCTATCAGGGGGATAAAGTTCGAGATATCTTAATGTGTTTTATATTTTGGCTGTTCATTATACGTATTGCTGTAATAATGTTGCAACATCTCACTACAGTTCAAATCTTTTTCAATAAGTAAAAACATACCAATCAAAATGTGTAGTAATTGTTTCACGGTATGGGATGTGAAACTGTGAACGCATAATAGAGTATTTTCAAACAACTCTGAATGTAGTTGGCATGTTTGTCTTTCATGCATGGCATACGCTTTCGCTGTATTCAAAATGTTTTTTTTTGTTTTTTTTTCCAAACATGCCTTGAAAAACAACTCTTTTCATCTGCTGTTTTCTGTTGTTTTGTTGCATCTCCTCCAAAGTGAACGATGGAGGTTTTGGACACGGTCATTTTCGGATTGGCTAAGATTAAAAAAAAATTTCCATTTCAGCTGTCACCGTTTCAGACAGAGGGAAAGGAGTTGGAGAAATCGACATACAGTTCCCACGTGAGTGACGTTAACCTCAGTCGACAGTTTCTTTGTCCTCATCTTCAAAAACAACCAGAGCAACAACTACTTTTCCACTGTCCGTTTTTATTGACATCAACTTTGTTAGTTTTTTTTTTTTTTTTTTGGCTACTTGGCAAACTGTGATTACATTGCTGAGTACTAACAGCAATTATGTAGCATTGTCTGCGCCCTCCTGCTGTTTGTGTTTAAACCTTAAGGAATCTGTACCTGTGGGCTGTGCTGCAGCAGGGCGGCTCTTTAACAGCTACACCAGCTCTTTTTCTAACTTACATATTGGAACTAGATTTTTGTTCCTAGATAACATGATCTGTTTTTAAAAAAAATGTAAAATCTACAAATTATTATCACAAATGCAACCACACAGCCAGATGCATTGATCAGGCTGAGCACCTATCAGATCTGACCAACGGAAATGGAGTCGAACCTCATGCAGCTTGGCCGCGCATTACAGCACTCACTCAGCTGTCCTATCTGATTAGAGCCTATATGTTCTATAATATATTCTATAATATCACATGACTGTGCATTTTATTTGCCTGCGGCTGAGCTTGGCAGCAACGAGCCAAAGTAAAGGCCAGTAGGTTGAAGGTTTCCAGGGCCTTCTGCATGTTTCATGAACATTGCACCCGTGACACCTATTGAAATGATGCTGTGGAAATTCAAGCGTATGTTGAAAAAATCTTTTTAGAAACGATTCTTGGCAATTCAGGAGCAAGCGACAGCGTGCAGACGAGTGCCAGAGAAGCTGTCAGAGCGTGTTTTAGGTTGAACCCGGGGCCTCTGACGCCGGCTGTCCCTGTTGTTAGGGCGTAATGGACGTGTCACCCCAGAGGAAAGGCTGCTGGCTGCTTGGGTCACCATGCCCTTCAGCACATGACACACGCGTCACCAATGTGACAGGAACATGCAAAAAGCATACAGACACCATGGCAACCGAATCTGTCTGTGTGTGTGCACGTGTGTGTGTGTGTGTGTGTGTATATGTGTGTGTGTATTGATCCGACGTGTTTTCTAAACTGTATTATTGACCTAAATGTTGTTTCTAGCATCTAATCTGTTCTAGTCGAGACGTAATTTTATAAAGAATTTAGAAACACTTGTTAGTTTCACTTAAGAAATTGTCGGCTGATGGAAATTTATTGCCGCGATTCAGATGGATTGCTTTCATAAAACCTGATGTTGCATTGAGGGAGCCAAATATAGTAAGTGTTCCAGTAACTGTATGATGCCTCAGCACACACATATGCACACCCACACCCACACTCACACCCACCCACCTACATACACATAAACATACGACAAACACTATCACATATACAGACGCACACGCACTAACACTTGTTATCGATCTACAGCTTAGCTCATGCCAGCAGGTAGTCCAACTCACCGGTTATTCTGAGGAATTGCTTTCAGTAGCTTTATCCACACACACACACACACACACACACACACACACACACACACGCACGCACGCACACACACACACACAAACACTACATGATTGTTTCCAGTGGTTAAATCTACACAATTTGTGCACAACCAACTCTTAAGACACCATCACCTCCTCTTCACAGATCAAGGGCTGAATTTGTCGATACCACGCACACACACACACACACACACACACACACACGCTTGCAGCCTTATAACTGAACCATGTTTAATACCGTGAGAGTATCAAGTTGAATACTGTTGCATAGTTAGAACAAAATCCTTTATCCTGTCCTCTCATCCCTCCCTGTCCTCCTCTAAATATTGCTTTTCCTCCTTCTCTGTCATAGTCATGCTTTTTGAACCCTCTTTACAGCCGATAACACAGTTTGGAGTGTAAAGGAAAAGGGATTAAAGCATTGTGTGTGCGAGTATGTATGAATGACTTGGGCGTGCTCGTGTGCATGTGCATGTCATGTTTGTTGTGATCCCAAACGGCCGGGGCCCTGCCTCTACCGCCGTGTCCCTTTTTTTGAATCTAATTTGAAAACAAGTAAGAGGAACACAAAGTTCAGTTTGTAAAACCAACGTTTGGTACAATGGAATGTTTCTCATTAAAGTCAATCAGCCAGTAGACAACAAAAGAACCTTTCATTGAAGAATATGAAGTGAAAATAAAAAACAGGGCACCGCTTTAGCTGGCACCGCTCTCCTTGTAATATGTTATGTGTACAGCCTCCTCCTCCTCCTCTCCCAAAATCGGCCTCTCTTGTTTGAAACGGATCGAATTAAGATGTTCAAGGATTTTTTTTTTTTTTTTTTTTTTGCTCCTTCCCGCTCTTCTGAAAGGTCATAAGTCTAATGTAATTATAGCACATAACTGCGGTAAGGGAAACACATGCCAGGAGATGATATGAACATACAAGCTGTAAACTGCAACTTTTTCTTCGCTAAGCAGAATGTTGCTTTTTTATGACTGAATCAATATCTTTAACTAAGGCTTGTAAAGCAGCCCAGTTAGAGACTTTATTTAGGCTTACCTCTGCCTGACCTCCTCATACTCCGCCTTGACTTTCCCTGCATGAGAACAGCAGGAAACCTTGCATAAGAACCAGGAGGCATTACGTACTGTATGTATGAAAATTGCCACAATGTGGTGGATTTTCAAACAGACATTTATTAAATATATCGTGATGTATATACTGTTCTTGATATGATTATGCTCCAAACTAGGCTAAATGGATACACCTTTCCACTTTTACGTTTTAAAACTATTCAAACTGTACGCAATGTATGACTTAAACTATTAAAACCAAGTCGGGCATTTAAGATTTACGAAATGTTAAACGCAAAATAATCTAAAACAAATTAAATTCAGCTTTGAGCACAAACTTTTCATGACAAATAATCTGATGTGTTGTAAGGCAACACCTCTGTTATATGCCCATTAAAACATTCTAAAGTGAATCGAATAGTGGGACAAGCTCAGAGGGAAAGTAAAGTTCTAAAAAGATGAACATACAAAAGAAAGAGGCAGAGTAAAGGAAAAGCAGGGAAAGAGAGAGCCCACAGTAGGTTGTGGGATAACCCCACAGAATTACAATATTTTCAAATATAGCTTATGCATTTCACATGGCCTGAACCAGAGCCAGCTCTTTCTCTCTGTGGGAGACTCTTGCTGAACCTCGATGGCCGAGCTAGCATTACCACTAGCAAGCTAACCCCTATTGACAATTTTATTTTATGAGTTTTTGTTTTAAAAGTGTCACAATGGAGTTGTGTTTGCAATAAACCCGCACAAAAAATCCAGTGATAACCAAACTATGATGCAAAAACTGAGATTTTTCAAAGCCCAGTCAACTAAAAGTTGGCATGAATATTTTGAATGGATATAATATCTTCTAAAAGGAAGTTGGCTTGCTATTTTTTTTATGTTTTTAAAGGTTTTCATTTGAATTAGAATTAGTAGTAAAAGTTTTTTTTTCTTTTCCAGCAGAGTTTTTACTCATTTCTTTAAGAGCAGATGTCCTTCATTACCTTCTTCTGCAGCACAAGAAGGCTTCCAGAGACTACCCTGCAGATACCCACTGCCAGCTCTGTCGTCATGTGACCATTTGCCTTGCAGGTCGTGGCGGCCCATCGAGGGTGTGAGGCTCTACGAATGCAGAAGAGCTCTTCAGTGTCAGCAAGACTGACAGACCTCCCGGAAATCTATGCCATATATCTGCTAAAAGTTAACTGCAGCACTTTGCTCTTCTTTCTCTTTCCCTCATCCTATCCCTCACTCTGTCACAGCTTTCCTTCTGCACTTCTCTCCTCATCCGTCACCCCGTTCAGCTCAACAACACTGACAAACAGAGCATTGCACTGTGTGGCGTTTTTCTTCAGAAAATCTGAGAAATATAACAAATCGGTCATTTAAATGCAGGTAATTCATCAAAACAAATAATAAACACCCCTTTAATTGCCACCTCACCTGTTTTAACTGAACTATTTCATGTCTTGATATCCTGTTTGGATCCTTTGTGCATTTTTGAGGTTGGCTATAATTCTTTCACCATCAAAGGCAGAAATAAAGAGAAAAAAAAGAAAAGCAAAACTTATAATGATTATAACAATCAGCGCATTGACTAACCGGCAAACAGGTGTGTGTGTGTAGGAGGATGGAGGTGGCAGTGTGAGCATGCTCTCTCTCTGCTATTTGCTCGACTGGTAATCAGCCAAATACGCTACAAGTCTCCTGCTATGATTTGCCCCCCGGTGTGTCTCCAGTCTGAACGCCTGTGAGTAAGTTAGTGTTTCTCTATGCCGACGTGTGCATGTATTTATACAGTATATATGTCTGCTCCTGTCAATGTGTGTGCATGGCACTATGTCTGTGTGCATGAGTGGAGTGTATGTCCATATGTGAGTGTGCATCTCAGGATTTATATTTGCTTCCTGTGCCTTCCCCCTGCTGAGGGGTATACCCTGACTGAGGTTTACTGCTTGTGTGTGTGTGTAGTCTTACATGCTCGCAGATGTGTGTATTTGCCGGATGGGAATATAACTCCTAGGACATTTAATCTAGGGAGAATTTCACGCTAGTTACTGCTTGTCATCAAACGTTTCTAGCGTAAAATAGTGCAGCGATCTTTTATTGGCGGATGTTTGGGGACGAATTCACTGTCAGACCCTTCAGTGCCCTGCTGCCCTCTAGATAGGCTGAAAGTGTGTGTGTGTGTATAAGTGTGTGTTTGAGAGAAAGATGAAGAAAGAAACGTCGACAAAGTTTGTTGTCTCAGTTTTGATGCTTTTCAGTTGAGACAGATGAATCTGACTCTCGAGTGTGTATGTGTGTTCGAGTTTAAAGCGCAACTTTAAACTTTATTATGCAGAGACGGAGACATGAAAGCCTCTTTTCTGCACACACACACACACACACACACACACACACACACACACACATACACAGATCTGATCCCAGGCTTAGGGGAAGACCGATCCAGTATATCTACAGTCGTATGTGTTCACTTAGCAAGCCACAGCTGCTAGCACCATTACTATGATTTCCTGTGTGTGTATGTCTGTCTATCTGCCCCCATAACACACACACACATCTAAAGGTCCTGTCCAAATGGGTTTTAGCAGGACACATATTTTACACCCGCTTCAGTCGCTCTGATGTTCAGGTGCTTCACTGTAAAATGTGACCCAGGTTGTCCTCTAATGCATATCACAGCCTGACAAAAAAAGAAAAAAAAAGAAAAGAAAAAAAAAAGACGTATTCCCTCCACCCCTTCTAAAAAACAAAGGAAGGATCTCATAACCTTAACTTTAAACGTCTGAGTAATAGCTTTTTTGTGTGTCTCTTTATTAAAAACTTTCAGTATTTAAGCGGGCTGTAAAAAAAACAAAGGACACATTTGTTTAATCGAATAATCCTTCCTCCGTTTAAGATGACTCCAAAGCTTTCAAATTTGAGCCTTAATGTTTCGACAAGCTGTTCAATCAGTTGTTTTTTGAGGACATCGCAAATGGCAGGCTGTCTCTGAAATACGTTTGCTTGTTTTACCTGACCCACTTTTCCTTCACTGTGTGTGTTTGTGTGTGTGTGCGTGCATGTGTGTGTGTGTGTGTGTGTGTGTGTGTGTGTGTGTGTGCGTGTGTGTGTGCGTGTGTGTGTGTGGAGCACGCTGTCCCTCTTTGCTCAGAAGGTTGTAAATGTAATCTTAGACACATGTTACTTCGGCTGATGTTTTTCAGATTGATGTCAGTTGCGATTAGCATATCTCCTGCCAAGACACAGGAGTGCTCTTTAGAGCCTGGCCTCATACACGCTGGCTCACACACACACACACACACACACACATGTACGCAAACCGTTGGGTAAACATAGTTCAGCTGCCATTTTGAATGATTGCACGATGATTATTTGATGCAGTGATTTATTTTGAACGCAGCCTCTAAGTAAACTGAGGCAGGAAAAGATGAGAAATCTGACTGACAAGCTCCAAAACAAAATTCTACCCCAAGACAGTCTCCTGACACCCCTTTCCCAGCAACATATTATTATATCCTGGCCCCAAAAAAAACACATTTTAACGCTCCCTGGCCTCCAACTTTAATGTCACCCTGTCTGTTTCTTAAAATGCCGTCTGCAGAGTGCAGCCACGTAAATGCAGCTGTGACCAACACACTCCACGCCGAAACTGTTTCATTTACATTCATCTTGTGCTTGGGAATGGAGAATTCCTCCTCCAATGTAAGACAGCGGGGGAACTGTGCAAAACGAATTTCTCGCCATCTCTGGAGAGCGAACGATATAGGGATTCAGAACACACCCTTCAGACAATAGAAGAGGAGGGGGTCTTATTTTCTTCTCTCTCCCCTCTTTCCCCTGTCTCTCTCCACACCTCCCTGACCCTGCTTCCCCTCAACCTGCACAGCAGAGTGAGAGAGTACATGTAGCACCAACAGGGGGTGGAGGGTGGGTGGGTGGGTGGGTAGGGGGGGTATTGGAGAGAGGCAGAAAGAAAGTCAGATAAAAGAGTTAAAAGAAGAAGAAGAGGTGGTGGTGAAAGGGGGGGGGGGGGGTTGCGAAGAAACAACAGGAGAGTGACTGACCAAATATCCAGCGACAGAACAAGAGAGGAAGACAGATGCAGAGAGGGAAAAGAGAGAGAGGGGGGGGAGATGAGAATATATATGCGGTGGCCAGTGTTGTGAGACAAGGCAGGTTGCTGTCACTTTAAAAATGACTGTAATAAAAGTGACCGTCGGAAGATGGATCTGGTGATTTTGGCTTGCTAATCAGTCATCTGTGAAGAGGACCACAGCCCAGATTCAGTGGCCGCCTGACACCTCTTGATTGATGCCTGTGCCCGATAAAAAAAAAAAGGCCCATTAACTGTCCTCCTATTAAACTGGGTGAAATGGCAAAAAATGCTCCTCTCGCTCCCACTCTGCTCCTCTAATCTCTTTTTCATTTAAACCCTATATCCTTTTATATTTTCTGCCCCCTTTTTTTCCTTATCAGGTCTCTGTATGCTGTTAAGGTGGTCTGTTCTTCTTACAGTTATTATTGAGATAGTGGGAGAGATGTTAATCAGCGAGGCCTGCGTCTGTGTGCGCGGGTGTATACTTGTTCATGTTTGCACCGGATGTCACATACTGTACTTGAGTACAGTCCTTGCAGTCAAATCAACGGATCAATAGGTGGTTCAAAACACACTAATCAATGCTTCAGCTGGTACCTGTGACACAGATTCTTGTTAAGTATGCAAATGAGCCCGCATAATGACAGTAAGTGTACGTCTCCATGCCTTCTTTTAGCCTCATGACATGCGTCAGAAAAAAAAAATAATGACCCCGCAGCTGAATTTCATATCTCCTCATCTCTCCTTCTCTCTCTTAGACACATACACACACACACACACACACGCACACACACACACACACAAACACACACACACACAAAGATTGCCTGCAATAATAATAACCCCACAGACGACAGCTTCAGCCCCCTCCCTCCCATCCCCTCATCCCCACCTCACCCCCACAGCCCCCCTCCCACATACAATCAAACAAAGCCTCTCTCTTACCTTGCGCATGACCAATCCTTCCATCTCTCCCACTTTTTTTTTTCTCCTCCACCATCCTATCTATGCATGCTCTTCCCTCTTTCTGTAAACCCAACCACACCTAACAGCAACACCTTGCACTCTCCCGACCATCCCACAGCCTACAGCGCGGCACTCACACCCCCAATAAATACAGCCCTGGTCTGCCGTTTTCCCATCTATCCCTTTTTCTCTGCCCCAGTCTCTTTCCCCTCTCTCTCCCTCTCTCTCTCCCTTTCTCTCTCCCTCTCTGTCTTTCCCTCTCCCCTCGCTCCTGGCTGGTGCTGGTGAAATATCAGGGCAAACGGATTCCAGCTTTTTTCTCTGGCTCAGAGGGGTTGTTCTGTGCGATTTGGCCCTGGGGTGCATTTCAGCGCTTCTGATGTGAGAGAGGGGGCGAGAGAGAGTGAGACAGAGTGAGAGAGAGAGAGAGAGGGAGAGAGCAAGGGCAATGGAGAGAAAGAGAAAGGAAGTGTGAGAGAGCGAGAGAGAAAGAAGACACTGCCAGGGTTTATCCTTACTTTCTAAGGGGCAGTCAGCGGTTTTAAGATGACGGGCTTTTGACCGGCGTTGAACCAGCAACTCGAGGTGTGCATGCTCTTCATAGCTTACAGAGGCCTTGAGGTGATCTCCATGCATAATCAGGGCGAGCCACCTCCATGACAGGTGCGCGGCCATCTTGGAATCTCTCTGAGCCGGTGGACTTGAGCTGAGTGTCCGTGCTGGTGTAGAAACAGAAAAGATAAACGACTGCAGCACAGTAGTTTTATT
Organism: Larimichthys crocea; assembly: GCF_000972845.2. Classification (NCBI taxonomy): domain Eukaryota; kingdom Metazoa; phylum Chordata; class Actinopteri; family Sciaenidae; genus Larimichthys; species Larimichthys crocea. The sequence goes on along the minus strand of NC_040033.1, from coordinate 13,745,976 downwards.
GCTCTAAATAAAATGACAGGTGTTCAAATGACAAGATTTTTTTTTCTCTCTCTCCTTTGACACTATATATTTTTTTTCAGTACCAGACAAGATTGAGTGGTATTTTGATTTAATTTTATTTACCTATTGAGCTGTAGCAGGACACCTGTACAAAGATAATAACACATGTATCTGTATATTAATTTCAGTTCAAATTAAGAATTCATTATTACCTGTGGTGGAGCACAAAAAATGCACAATAATCAGAACACACTGGGTAGATTATTATGGTGTCCTTTAAATTATTATTTCAATATTTATCCATTTTAACAATTAAGTAAAAATGTATCTGGTATTTTTTGTTTTCCGGTTGGTCGTGTCTTCAAAACACATTTTTCCAAAGCACATCATTTTGCAGGAGAATTCATTTTGGAATTTCCACAGCTGATTGTGTTTTATCTTCTCTTTTGTGTGTCCATGCACGTGTACAGTTTACACAACCTCATGCATGCATGTATATGTGTGTGTGTGTGTGTGTGTGTGTTTATGTTTCCTAATCTCACATCTCACTGTGGGGCGTTCTTAAAGGATTTGTCATTCTCAGCTCAGTTGGGCTGATTGTGAATTAAATGTATTTTTAGGCACCTTTTTTCCGTCCCTTTGTGATCCTAGTTAGAATTGAGGTCAGGACACGCAAACAGACATACACAGACTCTCACACACACAAATGCACACACCATCTCAGAGAAAGACACATAGCTTTCAGAACAAATCACTGTTGAACTACCCTGTGTGGAATGATTCTGACATTTTGTTTGGGAGAAATAGCATTTAATTGAAGGGAGGGGCGATACGGATGGCAGTTATGCAACCAAGGGAAAATGTCTACATTTCAACCCAAATTGAAAACATAACAGAGTTTGTGTCTTTGTGTATGAGTGTGAGTGTGAGTGTGAGTGTGTGTGAGTGTGTGTGTGTGTGTGTTGAGGGGTTACTTGCACCATTTCACTGTTATCCACAGTTTGCTTGGTTGTTTAATTATGAATTAGTTCAGGTTATGGGGTTTATTTCATAAAATAATATTGACTTTTTATCATAATACAAAGTAATCTCTCTACTTTGGTCTCTAAAATCAGTCAATCAGTCAATCTGTCTATCTTGATTAACTAAATTTGCAGGTATGAAATTTACATGTATGATAAGGAAGTGCAAAGCGCTCATATTTCCACATATTCACTTCAGTTTAATTTTTAATCATTTCATTTTGTACTATTTTTTCTTTTACATATTAATTTATTTATGTATTTTTACATCCAAAAACAGAAACGATTACGTCCTTTTACTCATTAACTAAAGTTGCACAAGCTTTTAAGCCTCTGCTGTTTTTTTTTACTGTTTTGTTTTTTTCTGTAATAAAAATGTATTTTTCCTAAATCATGTTGATCTTCACAGGGAAAATCTTAAGCCCTTTGTCCCCAAGATAGTAAGGTCAGAGGTCAGACTCACTCACAGACCAGACATCTACAGCTGGAAGGGACGCTGTGTTTTGCTCAATGACACTTCAGTAGTTGCTTACAGAAATGACTGCTTGAACTCCGGCCATCCGGTTTAATGATGGTCACTAGGAAAGGAGGTTGAAGAGTCCTCATAAGGACTCCTTTAATGCACTAAAGAAGCCAGCAAGCATCTTTCAGGGTCACTGCACACCTCAAAAAAATGACGCCTTTCACCCCCACCCCTCTCTCTCTCTCTTTCTCTTTCTTTCTCTCTTTCGCTCCAAGCGTTGCCAATTTGTCTGAGCCGCATCCGCTAATCCGTGCGCATTTACGCATTGGTCATTGCGCCTCCGGTTGACTTGGTTGGCTTGATAGATGATGGCGTCCAAGCAGGAGACTGACTGACTGTACAAGCTCACAGCTGACAACAGTGTAGGGTGGTGACTCTATGCTTTGCAACGTGCTGCGACATAAACAACGAGTGGTAAAAGGAATATAAGCGTCTTTTTTATCCAAATATGACAATTACTAATTAAAACAATAAATCATTATTTTTTCGTGTAACATGAAATTAAATAATTCAAAATGATAATGTAGCTTCATTTTAAGTAGAACGTGTGTTAGAAATGGGGATCAAAATATGATGAAATTATGAAAATATGGTCATTTATGCGTAAAAGCTCTTATGTACTGGAGGTTATTTAGCAGCAGCAGCATCACAAATATAAGCCCATTGCCAAGGTGTAGTGGCCTACAGTAATATTACTTTTTAGTCATGGATTACATTACTTTTTGAGAAACTGACTGTGAGACGCCTTTGACGTTTTTCCCCTGGATGTCGAGATGTCAATCTGTTGCTATAGTACTGACTTCTCGGTACTGACCGGGTTATTTGCCGTGTTGGGATGGCCCACTGACTGTCAGAGGAAAGGAGGGGGCAGAAGAGGGGGGCATGGATGGATGGACAGAGGGGTGAGAAGGTGGAGGGGTGACAAGTCCCCAAGAGAGCGGGAGAGTGGGGGGCTCCTGGAGAGGACCTCTTGGACCACTAAATTGACATGTTCAAGCTCCTGGTTTGTCCTGAAGAAAGCACTTTAATAAGACATGTGACAACATACAGTACTGCAGTCTCACTTTGATGAGGCCATTAAATATCAGGCCTCCTGTTAGATTTTAAATTACATTTTTATTGCTTTAATTTGACTTAAATTGTATTGTAATAATTTATTTTAACACACTGTGTACCATCATATATTATTATTATCGTTATTATTATGTATTCCATATTCCATATTGCATTTTTTCCACAAGATATTAGAATAGAAGATTTTTTATAAATGTATCATATTTAATTTATTTTTTTCATTTATTCCTGCAGTAAATATGCAAATGATAGGTAAATTACTAACTCAGGAATAACTTAAGTTATTTAGAGCAGCGGTGTTTTTTTTTTTATGCTGTCAATAATTTCCTTTTCTTCAATATACATACAGGTGCTGCTGTTCCCATCCACCGAAGCGTTACAGGTCTTTAAGTGTATGTGGATCTGAGTGATAATCAATAGAATTTGGCGTTGAACGGGGCTGGAGGCGGATAGATGTGTGTGTTGTGCGTTGGGGGCATCATGAGGAAGGCCGTTTTGGGGCCCCCTTTTTTTTTTATTCATCTGTCCATATATGGAGGACAGTCAGTGGACGCGTGTCTATTAAAGAGGGATCAACAATGAAAAAGATCGCAGGACCAAAGGGCCAAGTGGGAGGAGGGCAGCAGGGCGAGATGAGACTGAATGGAAACAGCAGTGGTTTTTGGTAGTGTGTGTTCTGTGAGAGACACACACACACATGGCGTGTGTGTGCGCGCGCGCACGTTTATAGTGTTGATTTCCTGTCGCGAGCGACCGAAATGCGGGCAGCCACGTCTGCCAAGTCACCATTCTCCTCCTGTCTTGTGTCTGTTCTTCTTCTACTCCTCCTTCTTGCTTGCCACAACACTTGTTCTTCCTCGGGAGCAATATCGCGGCAGTCCTCGCCCCGCCTGCATCTGGGTAAAGACTTTACAGTCAGGGGCCATCGATTGCTCTTATCAAATAAACAGAGTGGCACCAGCAGCGGCTGCACGGACCCACCACCCTGCACCTCCACCCCATCCTCCTTCCCCTGTCTCCTAATCTTAAGCCCCCCTCCTCAATTCCACCCCACCTTTTCCCCTTACTCGAGAGCCCTAGCAGCTGTGGTCCCATGTAAATTTTACATGATTGGCACCTCCTTATTTTACCTCCCCCTCCACCCCAGACCTGCCCCTGCCCCATTCCCCTGTTTCTTACCCCCCCTTCATATCATGTTGCATATTAATGCACAGTTTATGCAATAGCTCATCTGACAGTGCGCAGCGGCTATCATGTCCATGTCTTTCCCTGGGAATTTGCATACCTGATTATAGTGCCTGAAGTGCTTGATTGTTGCTCGGGTAAGTTATGTGATGCTGAAATGTGATATTCAGCGTGGAGACAGGGGGTTGGGGTTGGGGGTGCTGAAACGGTTCCCCTTGACCCTTGAAATGCAACGTAATCCCGTGTGGCCCCGTTTGATTAGAGCATTTTCCTGTCTAATTGTTGTCATCAGGACTTGCACTATCATTGTGCATCTGGAAGCACTTTGACATCTAAGTCGGTGGGTTCTCAAAAATGGGGGTTCAGGAATCCTCAAAGGTCCGCGAAGGCCACGCATGGGGTCCCCCACCCACCCACCTACCCACCCAACCCCCCACCATCTCGCCTCCTCCCACCTTGGCACAACTAAGAATTGCTTAATTTCGCTGTGATTTCATTAACCTGAAATTATTCCAATTAGAGAACATATGTCTGAACAAATGTATCCCCATTAGCGCCAGACTTACAGCAGGTTTACAATTCAATTCGAAATCAATAACAACAACAACAAAAAAAAAGCCCATATTGGGAGTCCCAGAGACAAAATCCAATTAAATGTGGACCCTTGGCATAAGGTGTTTCCATTTGGGGGTCCTTGACATGAAAATGTTGGAGAAGCCCTGATCTAAGTGACTGAGGCAAAGGGCTGCATTGACAGTCTTTGTTTCTTTTTTCTCTTCTCTGCTTTTTCCCTCTCTCTCTCTCTCTCTCTCTCTCTCTCTCTCTCTCTCTGTCTCTCTTTCTCCCCCCTCTCTCTCCCTCTCCCTCTGCCTCTCTCTCTTTAAAAGGGAGCGGAAGAGTGGGCTGATACCGGTCTTATGTTGCGTATGGATTTTCGTTTATATAATCGATTGAAATGTCCCAATACATTGATTTTGGGTTCAGTGTTTTACAAACAAGCGTTTATGGGTCTCGATTTTATGTTAGGGATGATTCCAGTGTGACACCGATGCGCAAAGAAGTCGGAGTTGTTGATTTTTAAATAAATGATTTAAATACAAACAAATAAATATCTATTGTTCCATGTATTAAAAAAATATATAAAAACTGACTCGGGATGGGGGAAGGCAAAGAAGAAGAGAAACGGGGTGAAAAGACACAATATTGTGCTGCCTCTCTCCTTAATCAAATAAAGTGGTGTAAAAAACACACACACACACGCACACACACATACACACATACACACAAAAGCATTTCCTTCCCTCTGAATTTCTCCTTGAATTATATGCCATCACTAGTGTGTGTGATTGCGGAATATTAAATTAAAGTGGGATAAGTCCGCACCGAGGCGGGCTGCGTCCAATCCGCAACTCATTTCCCCTGTTGTAGCACCGCATCACTGCGCTCCTCTCTTTTCAATGACAATGTGCCAAATCTGGGCATTTTGAAAACACTTTCCATATGCTATTATCGGATCGCTACTGAGCAAGAGAAAGACAGAAAAGAAGAAAAACGGAATGTTTTATACCAAAGGTACCGAGAGTCTACATTTTTATTTATCTTCTCTTTCAATGGCTTATTATACTTTATGCTTTTTGGGGGATTTAAAAGAGGTAAGAGGAGGTAGATTTGAAGTTTTTATAACGATTGCATATTTATGGACCGTTGTTGGATGGCTTTGGGGCTGAGTGTGAAAACGTCGAGAGAGTTTATGTTGAGCATATATGGGCAAAAACTTCATTTTGTTTCACTCTCTCTCTCTCTTTTTTTTTTTTTTACTTCGCTTTCCTCATTTATTGCTTAAGAGTAAATTGTTTTGCCTGTCTCTCTGTGGAGTGTTTTGCCAGCAAACAAGTTGAAGAAACATTTTTTTTTCTCTCTCTGAGGCATTCATTTCGCTGGAATCACAGAAATAATTCTGCCTTTTTGATTTATTTGCAATTAATTGATTTTTGCATCCCTTGCACCTTGATTTAAACACAGGTGACAACTTGCAAGTGACTTTAACATTTAGAACATTTCTGTGTCAGACGTTTTCTCGTGGTCAAAATACAGTTTTGAATTATTGCACATATTTTGAAAGAAAGACATTTTTGGCTTAATTATTCTGGAGTGAGTGGCAACACAAGAGTTACACTTAACTTCTTATTGTCTGATTTGTGGGCCTTTATAAAAGCTTGTTTGTGCGTGTGTTTGCTGGACGAGAGTTGGCCAGTGGGTCACTGTGGCAGGTTTGCGGGTCAGAGCTGTGGGCTTTTGCGTGTTTTTCTCTGTGTCCTGATGAGGCAGAAGGGGTCATCCATGCAACCCCATGAGGGCGCCGACGCATAGGACAAACAAGGTGGAAGTCTGTACGCACATCCAGAAAACACTGACCAGGTGACTGCTTGTAGAAAACATCAGGACGCGCTGCACAGCTGACAATTGTTTCAAAGGGATTCTAACAGAAAACATCAATCCGGGTTTTCAGTTTGACTTCAGACAATATATTGATGGACCAACAATGGTCCCATCACATGGCATCTCCCAGTGTGTCAAGCCTTTATGGTAATATCTCCGGACGATTCAAAGTTATTGATCTACTGAAGTGGCATAAGATCACTAGGAGTTGTCAATGCTACCTTTGAGCAGATGCATTAGAAAATAAAACAAACACAATGCCTTTAATGTTTGATAATTAGACTAGAATTTTAAAAAAAAGTCTAATTTCATTCATCCCTGCTCTGTATTTCAGGTGATGCCACACAGAAATTTCTTTGCTTTCATTTATTTGATTTACAACACACAAATTATTCGGACACTCGCACGCACACACAGATACAGACACACACACACACACACACACATGCGCACGCACAAGCAGGCACACACAGACACCAGACCTGACTTTACAGATAAAATCTGTAATTAACTGAGGATGCTGCTCATATGGAAATGGGGCGAAATATTAGTTAACGCGGTCTATTGTCGAGCGGTCCTCCGGAGAAAGAGCATCGTCTGCAGGGAGAGAGGGAGGGTGGAGACCGGGGGGGATTTACAAAAACGCAGGAGGTTAAGATAAGCGGTAGCCTATATCAGTTCTCTAAATCCGCTTTGTACTTTCTCTTTTTCCTCACTGAAAACAAATAAAATAACAAACCCGAGCTCCGCTCAAAATGTCAACAACGCGCACAAATCTAAGCACTACAAAGTGGACAATAAGTACATCCTTTCACAGAAATGGAGATGCTCGTCTAAAAAAAGAAAAAATAACGATGGTTTATGTTTATTAAAGTCCTCAGTTTAGGTGTATAAAGTCGCAGATGATGAAATAGGTCCTCTCCGCTCGACGCACGGCCCCGCTGGACTTTTTTGCGCGTCCGCTGCAGCAGCGGATAGACTCGATTCTCCAAGCCGTCTGTGAGCGACGCCTCCCAAGGCTGACAGGCTAAAAAAAAACCCTGGAGGACAGGCAGGCAGCTGCAGCAGTAGCGGCAGCAGCAGGAGCCTTGGATCCGGGTGAAAAGTGACGCCTCTGTTCCTCACCTCGACCCACCCACCCCCTTTGTCAGAGACCTCTCTAAACCCAGAATAAACAGCCTCGGGTCGGGTCGGGCTCGGATCTCTTTGGCTTCTTAAGGATCCAGTTGGTATGGGGTGCAGTCCAGTCAATGTGGCTGCAAAGTAGACCTAGTAGTTCACTTGCCAGCAGCAGCCTTATCATCACATCCCAAGCCCCGGCTCATGCAGTTCAATTCACCCCCAGCTTCGATTTTTTCCATGAAGGCGAACAAGATCTCTTGATTTTCTCCCCGATTGAGACTGTGTAAAGTCTTCGTCTTGCCCAAGAGCCACTATTAAGAAACCAGGGGGAAACACACAGTAAACGGTTTGCATTGAAAGGATATAGGGCCAACAGACCGATGCACTTTGTAAGCACACTAAATATAAACGCCAGTGAATGGAGCTGTGAATAGAGAGGGGGATTTTTGTGTGACCCTGTATTGGATTTTGCAGTTTGGCTCTATTGAACCCACACGGGGCCTCAGCGGTCCCGAAAGGGCAGTGATGACTTTCCAACATGTGGTGGATTACTGTGATGCATCGTGGCTTTGATTTTGAAGCCTGAATGTTTATATGTACCATATTTGCAACAGATCAGATACAGTCTCCTCACTCTCAGACAAAAACGAGTATATTATTAGAGAATAAGAAGCCAAAGCTGTGCGTCCATGTGTGGCGTAAATTACTCACATGTGTGTGATTGCGTTTTGTGCTTTTGTACATAAATGATGTCTATAAAATGGATTCTATATGTGCAGGCCCGTTTTGATGCGCGGCACAAGACGGTTGTGTGGATTTGACTCCTTTCCTCAGGTGTCTTTTTTTTAAATCTGTTTTTATGCACATTAGTGATAAATAAGTATTATAAACCTTTTTTTTCTTCATTCATCTTCATGAATTGCTCCAAACATTATAAAAACTCACATGTATGTCACAAGTATTTTTTACATTCTAACATTTCCCGGATTGCGCACAGACACGCTCGTTCGTGCGCATCTTAAGGAAAAGTAATTCACCTGTAGTGCCATAATCAATCGAATCAAATCAAATGAGCATCGTGGACAGGAGGGAAAAATACTCTTATATTTGTTCAGTCCAAAAATAAAAAAGAAAACTGTGTTGGAGCTTTCAGCGTTCCACTGCTGGAATATTCATGTGCAAAACTTGTTTTTATAGACAAAGATGACTTCTAAGTACTTGTAAGTAATTCTAAGTCCAGCCTGTTTGGTGTGCAGGAAGCGGTTGTCCATTGTTCTACATGTGATTTGGCCCTGAGAGAGAAACCATACAAAAGGATTTTTCTGCGCGCATAGACCTCTGCGGCCGCCAGGGCTCCGTGTGCGCGTCATTTGCAATGTGGAGACTGTTGATCAACTCACTAATTACACTTCTCTCCTCTCTCTCCCTCCCTCTCCGTCTCTCTTTTGCTCCCTCCCTCTCTCTCTCTCTCTCTCTCTCTCTCTCTCCCTCTCTCTCTCTCTCTCATTCGCCCTCTCTCTCTCTCTGTCTCTCTACCCATTCCCAGAGTGCATATCGGGAAATAGACACACAAAGACATGCGCACTCAACTTAATCAGCCATTTTTTTAAACAGGGCTAAAACGATAATAATTAGCAGAATAAAGACATATCGGATTTTCATTTCCTTTCCTCCGTTTCCCGACCCCCGTCCACAAGAGAAACTGCGAGGCAGCCCGTCGACACGTCGTTTCACCGCCACCGGAACCAAAATAAGGGATAGCTCTCTAAACGCTTGACATTTGTGGTTTTACCCCCTTTTCCCAATATAAAGTTGGAGGATTATTGTAATTTTCCCTGTTTTTCCACGTTTTGATTGTCCAATTACGCAAGCCGCTGGATGTGACTGTTTTCTAAACCAAGAGCAAAGAGAGAAGCGGAGGTGACGGCTTTGGAGGGGGAAGAAAGTAAGTTTTTTCCTTTCTACCTCTCCCTTTAACTTTTATTGAGTAGTTTGGGGTGTGCGTTAAATTTAGGGGTCGGGTATCGATTATCTATCTCGCTCGTGGATCTTTGACATCGGGGCTGTTTGGATAACAGGTGCTGTGTGTTTTTAGTCCAGAATAAAGGCGGATATCGTGATGTTAGTGCAACTCCGGCGCTTTGGCTCCAATAAAACGAGCGACTGACAGGGTCGGAGGCGTTCTTACGCATGTGTCCGTGGTATTATAGTAGGATATCACGTCCAGACCTGCCTTTTGCAAAGTTTATACGATTGTTACTGAGATTGTGTGGTGGATAGATACATTGAGTACTCCACGTCAGATATAACAAGACAGAGCCGAGCGTTTCTCCCCCTTTTGTGGCTTTGCAGTGCGGATATGGTGTTGCCTTTCCAGGAGTCCGATCCCTCGGACATGTCCGCTTTGAGCTTGTTTCCAGTCGGGAGGTCCGTCTTGATGTTTTCTCACGCTTCCCGACTCCTTACTTCACTCCCCAATCATTAGATATTTCATCAGAAGAGCTCATTTGGACGCACCACAGCGCTCAAAGCCAGTTTTTTAACACATCGGGTTTTATGCACCTTCCAGGCATTCACGGCCGAAGTGACACGATCAGTCTCCCGACACGATCCCATTTCGTGTGCATAAGTGTTTATCTTTGAAATAGTCGAAGTAATATCTCGTTTCTACGGTGGTCTTTACAAAAGCAACGTGCATTTGCGGATCGTTGTCCATACATCTTTACCTGCCGCGCTTTAAAAGTAGTCTCACTTTACCGAGGCGTGGGTGGCTGCGTCGCCCAGGAGGGAGACCGATCGTTGGGCTACTGATAGCACGGCGAGTCCCTTTAGAGCCAGCCAACTCCTGAGTCCCCTGATTTTCTTTAGCACCGGCATTTGAAAGACCAGAATGTATCCCAAACTCATACTCTATTGTTATATACTGACGTTAACACATTTTAAATTCCGACTTCCATCCGTAATCTTTAAGTTCCATTTCGGTCCCCATCCGCGTCGGTGGGTTTATAATGTCCTTATATAAATTGTCCCTTTCTTAATTCCCAGGGATGCGGATTGGAATATCTTCTTTAAGTTGTCGATAAGTGTTGTTGTGTTTTAATTTAGTGGAGACAGAGCGCACAGAGGGGTTCTCAGGTATTTTTGCGCCCTGATGGCTGTTTTTTTAGGTAGGTGGATAGACTTGGCTCGGATTGGGACGCGACAGTGACAGGGGGGGACATCGATCGCACGGGAGAAAAAAAAAAACAAAACATCAGGGCCAAGGGGCCAGTCAGTCTCCAACCCGGGTATGTAACGGTGTAGTGTGTGTGTGTGTGTGTGTGTGTGTGCGTGCGTGGAGAGACTGTATAGCCTACGCTCCAGCGGTGTATAGGCAGAGCATTTTTTTTTTTTCTTACAGGACTGTCTCTATTTATACACGGCTTTTCTGGCTTCTTCATATGGATTTCACAGCGCATTTATCCCCGAAAACAGAAGCTTTTAGAGCACTTTATTCAACGGTGTTACACTTTAAAATTAGTTTGGATTATTGAATGCGTACAGGTTTTTATACACCGAGTGTACGCCTATTTTTAATCAAAACACGAGATTTGGTCTAGAATCTCAAACGGCAAATAAGGACTGTCATCAATACTTTAACAAGAAGAATTAATCGTTTTAATTATTGTTATTATTATAATTCTCATTGTTATTGTAATTATAATTATTTTTATTACAATAAGTGATGTCGGTCAGCTTATGAGATGCAGGCTGATATTTAAATTTAAAAACTAAATTCATTAAAAAAAAAGGTTTTCTGTTAATTAAATGATAACTTAAATCAGATCAATTTTATAGATTGATAAACTGTGAACTCTGATGTTTTTTTTTTTTGGACACGATGGATCTTCTTTCTAGTGAGATGATTTAATTGCATCTGCATGAAAATCCCACATTTCATTATACAAATACAGCCCAGGCCTAAAAAGAAAAAGAAAAAAAATGAACTGAAATTATGAGAGGAGATGATTCTGTCTAATTGCAGTGAATTTCATCAGTTAATGATAGTATTGTCTCACTCTATAATAACACAATCTCTGTGTTATTTTTCTTGTCTTGCAAATGAGAGAATTTTTGAGGTTTGTGTTTGCAGCAGCCTGGGCCCCTTGTTTTTGTTTTTCAGTATGGGGTGTCTTAGTGCTATCAAAGGCTGGGTGTGTATATCTCTGCATGTTAGTTAAGCAGCTTGTAACGTTCATTTTACCCGTAGCAGTAGAGGGGAGGGATAAAAAAAAAACAAAAAAAAAACACATATAGTGTGAGAGATGGGCAGACAGCCCTGCGAGGACAATAGCTGTTGGCTTGAAAATGCTTCTTGATTATTAAAAGCTAATGCATTTTCAGCATTGCAGCCTTCATTAAGGGTGCGGATGGAGGGAGGGGAGCGAGAGGGATGATGAGAGGGTACTGGGAGGAGGAGAGGATGGGAGAGGGAGAGAGAGACAGGGGCTGAGTCTGTCCTATAACTCCTGGGCCCAAGACACATGCAGCTAGAAGATTGGCTCGGGCCTCTCCTAGGGGTCGACAATGTGTCATTTCCACCCGGCTAGATTGCCCTCTGCCTATCTGATATTAATGTGCAAATCAATATTTCAGGGATTAAATTTCCCTTCTTCATTTTTTATGGTTTCTACCTCAATAAGTCTCCCGTCTAATAGAGGAGGCTGGATGATTTAGAAGCCTTTGCTGCAGAAAGAGAGAGGGAGAGAGAAAGAAATAGAGAGGAGCTTTGCAACAAGGCTATCGCTGCATTTTAATGTTCTTCTTCGTGGATCCCCCCATAGGCCTTTAGTAAGGAGGGCTATATCGCTGCTTTACAGTGTAAAGACAGCCAATTTGGCTAAAAAGGCAGAAAGGGAAAATATGAGTCCGGTTGAATACTTAAGACGCTGTGGTAATCCGAGTAGCAGGTATTAGTGAAGGGGAGCTCCCCCCCTCAAAGACACACACACACACACACACACACAGCCACATCCAAACCTGCATTACCAGCCGTCATGCTTGAGCGAACAGTATAGCTTACTACACGCCTTACTGCTATAACAATATATTTTTTTTCCTCTTCTCTTTCTCCTCCAGCTTTTTTTTTTTTTTTGCCTTTTTTGCATAGAAGCACATCGACATCCATTGGAGAGATTTACTCTCCTGCGTAATAACATCTGGCGTATGTGTGCGATAGAAATGAATCACTCTGACACAATGACCTGTGTATGATTATTGGGGAAGGGAGGAGCGTATTACCATAGTCATAATGCTGCATCTCATTGAGAGTCAACTAAATGAGCTTGGACCCCTTGACTCCCCATAGACATTCATTAAGGGACAGTGCACACACAGAGGCGTCTGTCTGCCGATAGGTGTGTGTCTGTGCATGTGTGTTTATTTAATCCTCCTTCCTGTACCATCTGGTGCGTTTGTACATGTGTGTCCAGCAGCAGCACAGTGTGAATTTCCCCCCACTCAGCCCCTCAATTCTAACCCCCCCCTTCCATTCAGCCTTTGCAGCAGAGCAGAGTAGACTGTTTTAACATACCCTTGATAGGGAGAGTGTCAGCGAGTGAAAACACGAAAAGAGAGGGAGAAAGAGACAGAGGAAGAGGCACAAAAGAGCTCTAATTGTAGCACGACCGCTTGGCTTCCTCCCTGATTCACGGCCATTACGATGTGAAAAGCACAACCGCCTGTCCTCCATTATCAAAACGGCAGGCCTACACACACTCTCACATCCATACACGCATACTCACTGGGGGGAATCATGTAGATTTTTTTTTGTCTCTCTTATCTATGGCTCAAATAACTGCTATCATTTCTGGTCACCAGCTTTGAGGAGGTTCAACACTGAACTTATCTGGTTTGGTGGTTGAATTTTTCAAAGTAAAAAATTCTTCATTTTAAGGTCGCCAAGCTGAAGCAGTGTAGTTAGAATCCAACGAAAGACAGACGCACAAAAAGCAAGCGTTTTGCACCGCACATGTTTACCTCTGATGGGCCAAGTTTTGTGTTTTGGATTCTCTCTTTCACACCTCTTTCTTATTTTTAATAGATGGTGTTTTATGCAACATGTATTATGCAACTGTTAAAAGTATGTCGTTTTTTGATGCAGCTGAATATTTTAGATACATGAAGGTGTGATATTCTCTTAGGTCATGTTGTGTTTGTGTGTGTGTGTGTGAGAGAGAGAGAGGGTTGACGGTCTGCAGTAGTAGTGTCAGGGTCTCCTGGCTCACCGAGGCCTGTAGGGGGAGAAGCTAAGAAGTCCGCAGCAGCTCAGCATTATGTCTCAGAGAGGGGGGCTTCCTTTGTCAGCCCTGGGGCACCACCGCTAACACACACTTTCTCTCTATCACACACACTGAGCGAGAGGCGGAGGAGGGTTAAAGACTTGGAACGAGATCAAGCCCCTCCGTAGCTCCCGGGGAGGGTGCTTGTGAATATGCGAGTTTTAGTGTAATTAGCACTTAATTATATTAACATATGCAAATTGTCAGGCGGAGAGCTTGTACCGCCGGTGGGTATCGGCTGAGATACAAGTGACTCCATTGTACCACCACGGCAGAAAAGAGAATAATGGTTGTGTGTAAGGCAACCAGCCAGCAGCCAGCCAGCCAGCCAGCCAGCCAGCCCCCCGTGCTAGCACATAACCAGCTAGCTCATTTAAGTCCGTGGCTGGCCGCTTTGCCAAATTTCATTAGTCGCCATGACGACCTGGCTAATTGTGCTGACTAATGTCCCCTGATCTGTCGTCAGTCGGGACGGGTGTACATCCTTCCCCCCCCCCAAAAACATGAGGGGCAAAGAGAGAGGCCCAACTGTCCAGATTAAACCAGCACACAATGACTCCTATTTACACATGTTCCGCTTGTACGAGCATTTGCATATTCAAAAATACTCTGCCATCTTTCCTTGTCTGCTCAATGTGTGTGTTTGCATGTGCACCCGTGCATTGGCAAGGTTGTGCGCATGTGGCGGCAATGTGTCGGAGGGGACGACAACAGTTCAGTTGTGTTGTGCCGTGTGTGTCAGTCTGTGTGTGTCACATGTGTAACACACTGCTGTCTGTAAAAAGCGAGACTGGGACTGTGAGACCGGTATGGCCCTGTGTAGCGACATAGCTGAATTTGTTTTTGATTATTGTACAAGACTGAGATTCTGGCAGAGAAAAGCTTAGGCCTAAATAACAGGGACAAGGAGTTCTGCCTTTGAAACTTTCAGCCCTCCTTTTCATTCCATCCAAATATCTAATTACAACACATCTTTATAGCTACCCCCAACCAAGCAGCAGGACTTTCTTTTTTAAAGGGGAGGGTGGACAAACATTTAATTTTCTGTGCTTCCCGCTAGCCAAAGGTGGATAGAGATTGGGCCTAGTTGGTGCTACTAGTACTTGCATGCTAATCCTGTTTTTTGACAGGAACGTAAACTGATATAATTGCTTTTCAGAGGCAGGAACGGCGGTTTATACAAGTGTGAAAGCACGGGAAAGGGGATTAGCATTATTTTGCATAATGCTGGGCAGGCGCTGAATGGGGCATTGAACGCTTGACTGGGTGACAGAGATGAAAGAGAGATGAAATGCTCTACCCCTCTTCTCTCTCTCTCCCTCCCTCTCTCCCCTCTAGTCCCCTCTGTCACTGGCCGCTGTTGTCGGTAGAGGACTGTGTTTCCCGGAGAGGACCCCGGAAACACCAGGCGTGTGTTTTTGGCTGTTTGTTCGGATGCCAGCAGATGGAGGCTGTCATGTGGGGCAATATGTACGATAATAGACGTACTGTGGAGACTGGTTAACTCCAGGCTACCTAAGCCTCCATGTATATACTAAACTGCATCCCGGAGTGTGCAATTATGTAGTGGATGGATGTAGCTCAGGTAGCATTTACATGGGAGGAAGGGAGCGGCTTTCATGGATCAAATCAAACTACACTGTTCTTACATTTTCCTTTATTGAGATGTTTGCCGAGGATTTGGTCGGATATCGTCTGGGGTAGAGGGAACTGTAGAATTGCAAGGCAGGTGTGTTTTATGTGAATTCCAGCATGTGTGTGTGTGTGAGCTCTGCTGGTAGTGGTAGGAAGGGGCATAAGGGTGGTGACGCAGCTTAAAATTGCCACCGTGACTTCCATATGACCCGGCTCGACTCTGTGAGTAATTTATGATCAACCGTCATCATTGCTATTGCATCTGGCGTATGGAAATGATCCAGGGTCGAGGGAGGGGCATGAGGTTGGGTAGTAGAGAACATGAACGCCACAAAGGCCGGTGTGGCCTGTTTTTGTTGTCTCTCATTGGACAGGATCCTCTTTCTTTGACCTTTTGCACGCCTTCCCTCGCCTTTCATATGCTAATGCTGGCCAGACCCGAGCAGGAAACGTGCTGGAGCTGAGCGGAGGAGGACAAAGACTCCCTCTCTCTTTCTCTGCCTCCTTTCCACGCTATATCTCCTCTTTTCTTGCCTCTTCCCCTCTCAACAACTTGACAGACTTTGGCATGAAAGGAAGTGAGTGCTTAGCGGATGGGAAAGGTGGGGATGGTGTTCTCGCTGTGACCTGCACCACCTGTGAGGATCAAGTGCGCTGCAGCGATCCTTGGTTATGTGTATGTGGAGTGTTATTTTGAGTGGCCCTTGTAGTGTGTATTGCAGATCGGTAATCGTTTGAGCCTCGCTACCTGTTATAGCTCAGGCCGAGTTGGTTGAGGAGTGATTTGTTGCTTTTCCAGTAAAGCTAGTCGAGTTGTCATACAGGATCTGTATTTCTGTATGTCTCTCTCAGCTCTGCCAACTCTATCTTCTTACAACCAGTAAAGTACTGTCTCAGGCGGGGTAAAAGGATACTAATATAGTTACTACATCCCTCCCCTAACATAATACTCCAGTGCACCACTGTTGAGCATGACGTGTTTTCGGGGCTCTTTTGGCTCTGTTATGGGAAGGGGGCATGTTATCTGTAGGAAATGTAATTTTTGTCCTCATTGAAATCGTTCATTATTGAGCGCGGTTATCTAAATGTTTTTGTTGCTGTTGGTCCAGCGCCAGTTAGGATTGCGTTACCCTCTCTCTCTCTCTCTCTCCCTCTCTCTCTCTCTCTCTCCCTCTCTCCCTCCTCTGTGTCTGTCTCTCTCTCTCCTCTGTGTCTGTCTCTCTCTCTTTCTCTCATCTTGCCAGGCCTTCATCAGTCTCTTAAGGGAAAATAGAAAGAGGGGGATTTTTCTTTTCCCTCTGTGCTCCGTCCCGTTCTCAGGCTCTCCTGCCTATTTTGCAT
This sequence comes from Larimichthys crocea, assembly GCF_000972845.2. Classification (NCBI taxonomy): domain Eukaryota; kingdom Metazoa; phylum Chordata; class Actinopteri; family Sciaenidae; genus Larimichthys; species Larimichthys crocea. Next base: position 13,729,315 of record NC_040033.1, on the reverse strand, counting down.
CAGCCATCTCGTACAGGATATTAGCCGTGGAAAAACATGGGTCTGGGTATTTCATTTAGAATAATATGTTTATTCTTTTCATTTCAAAGCAGAAGTGGGGGGATTTCGTAGGGTGGGGAAAGAACAATCAGGGCCGTGTGTTTCGAGGACTCTTTTCTGTTTGATCTCAGGTCCTGTGGGCCCTGGGGGTGGCTAAGATTCTCGGGTTTAGGTGAAATAAAATGGGCTGTTGAAAAAGTGAGGCCTTTCTTTTTCTCTCATATTGTCTCAGTGATTTGCTTTCTCTGTGGATCTCTGTTGGTGCCTCTGTCTCATGTTCTCTGTTGCTTTCCGTCTCATCTTTCATTTGCATCTCTGCACGTTCTTTTTTTTCTCTCTGTGACATGGCAGTCAGGTAGGGAGGGGAGGGCAACGATTGGGCAATTCTAATGCAAAAATGCACATTGGTGTAGACTTGAATCTGCAGTTACCTTTCTGACTGTGACATTGCTTGTCCTCTGTACGCCTTGATGCAGTCGCTATGAAGGACACTTGCTCAGCCCTTCAGGTCCCTGTGAGTGCCTCAAAGTCCTCATCGTACATATTCAGCAAAGCATTCAGCAGGCTTTTGTTTTAGAAAGGTTTCTCCCTCTTGTACTTACCAACAAAATAATGCACAGTACAAAAGGTTATATGCCACAATTTATCGATTGCTTCTCAGAAGTATTTTCATAGCTGTAAGAGCTGGCAAGGTAAAATCAAAACCAGAAAAAAAAAATATGCACAACTACCTCATCCAAAGAGAAGTTAAAAAGACATGGTCTGAGTTAAGAGGGAAAAAAAAATGTTGACGAATGACTAAGTTTCTCCAGGTTTGAGAAAAGATACACCACAATAGCACAAGACGTCTCATGACAAATGATACATTCTCTTCCTCGTTGGCCAAAGGCGGGGATTGAAAAGGCAGAGAGCCCAGTCACAGGACATATGCTCATTAATAGACCTGAAGGAAAAATGAAGAAATAAGGGAGAGTGGTACTGTTTATCTGTGCAAATTAAAAAAAGAAAAAACCCTAGATGGATAAGATTTTTTTTTCAGGATATGTATCAAATCAGCCTCAATTTCTCTTCTGTTCATGTAAATTATTTGTATGTGTGTCAGCATCCGCATGTGCCTGTGTATGCATGTATATCTCATATGCGACATGATTGACATTCAGTATTCCTGGAGGCAGTAGCATGTGGATATCAAGGCCATTGGCAGGGCTCGTCAGGGAATAAGTGGCTAATTAATTATGCATGACTTGTGGGCTTAAACAAACAGTGTAATGAGAGATGAGATGAATTTACCAAAGAATTAAGCCTTAGCTGCATGGAGACCTTCTCAATTATTCTGTTATTATAATTAACTTTATTATCATTATTATTAATAATAATAATAAAATTAAAAGTCACAATTCTTTGACTGGGTTAACAGCATGAAAACAATTTAAAAAATGCCCACCTACCTGGCCACACTACTTCTCTGGACTAATTTATAACTACAGGGATATATGAACAGTATTAAAAAACAGGATCTTTCCTTTTTTTTTTTATGTAGGTCTCAGTCTGATCTAATACAGGCAAGCGTGTCTCCAAAACTCCCCTGAGGAGACTCCAGCCAACACTATCCCTCTCAAACCCTGCTTCTTTTTTTTTCTGGCCTGGCACCAGCCGTGGAATAATCTTTAATTATTTGCTTTTAAAAAGAAGAAAAAAAAATAAGACTCCTTTTTTTTTTCTGTGACAGAAAAGAAGAAGAAGAGCAGAGCAGGCGCAGGAATGTTCTTGTATATGAAATTGTAGGTATTAACAGGGCCGGTTTTGTCAGCGGTTTCACTGATGTATCAGCTCTCTGCCCCTAGACTAAATAAAGAGGGGAGTTTTACCGTGTTTCATCCCAGCTTAGATGAGCAGATATAAGAAGGCTTTGGAGGAATTGTTAAAAAAGCAAAGTATGGCTGAAGAATGGACCCCTTCCTTAACACAATACCTAAACAAGTGTCAGGATGTGGTGATGGATGGTCCGGTGTGCTTTTTGGCTTGTCAGAGACACCCCTTATACTTTTTTGTAATATTGTAATAGTAACAGCAGATATTCTAGTGCATAGAATGATTGCTTACCCTTTTTAGGGTATATATTATATTTAATTTAAAAAAAATAAGATACATGCCGCATTGGTTTGAATGTGGTTTTGTGTTCCAGTGGGCAAAATCTGTGAGTGCATGTATGTGCTTGAGAGAGAGCCAAAAAAAAAAAAAAGAGTAAGAGATATTGCTGACTCTGGTCTTCAGCTGCCTTGTCATTGACCTCCACGGTCCCCTGGTTGTCACATTAAGGGCATTGCAACACACATACACGCACATACAGAGAAAAAAGAAGAAGAAAAATGCATGACAGAGACCTCAGTTTCATTTTGATAATTCAACAGTAAGTACACAGTGAGATTTTTTTTTTTAATCTTACATGTTAGAATTTAATGTTTTTGTGTTGCTTATATCTAATAGCGGTTATTTCCTGCAGCGAACAGTAAGGTAATGGGTCCATTTCATCTCGGTTCCCTCTCAGCGGGCTGGCCCTGGATTTGCGTGACATGGTGTTTATTTGATAAAGGAATATTGTGGCGCTAATCTAAAACCACGCTAATTACATCTGACAGTTGTTTGTTTGTAGTAAAATCCAATTAAAATGTACACTTTTCAACTCATTGCTCATCCCCCCCATTCTTTTTCTTCCCTCCCACGGTAACCAGAAAAAGAGCCTATGATGGCATAAATAACAACTGTGCTTTCCTTGTGGTTTTTGTGAGAAGAGGGCAAACTCACAACAGCTGTCAGAAAAAGGGGGTTTGTTTAAAAAGCAAATGGCTTTGGTCTAAAGTTCATTTGGAGACCTCTCTAATTAAATAGAGAGCCAAAGCTTAAGTTAATTAGTAATTCCCTGGGTCCAGAAATTAGACCTGTCACGAGCATTTGAGCTCTTGGAAAGCCAAAAGGTATGTGTGCACTTGTGTTTTGTGTGTTTTTCCACAAATCTCTTATGCCTGCTCCCATCTCCGTGCACAAGTGTGCCTTAAACGTGTGTTCATCTGTGCTTTTTTTTTTTTTTTTTTTTAGCTTATGTGAGGCCCGCGCATTTTTCCTGTTGAAATGCTCGAGACATTAATGGTCTTTTTGTGGCGTGTCAGAGAAGTGCTTGGGAGATGTTTAAGTGAGGGGCACATAGCTTGTGGCGTCAGTCAGGATACCTGCCCTATGATTATGTTTATGAAGATAATAACAGGGCTAGGGTCCCGCCGAGTACCGTCTTTAGAAAACAGTGGGGGTTTGAACTTTAAACTTTATTGTTACCCCTGGAAAAGAACAGGAAGGTTTTGTCCGAGAAATCTGTACAGAAGTCTGCACAATTAGCAAGGTGTCTCCGTATCCTTACTGTTAGAGTAAGGATACTTACTCTTCTTTTCTCTTCTCTTCTCTTCTTTTCTCTTCTCTTCTCTTCTCTTCTCTTCTCTTCTCTTCTCTTCTCTTCTCTTCTTTTCTCTTCTCTTCTCTTCTCTTCTCTTCTCCGGTGTAATTAGACAGATAAGCATAGGCTGAGCAAACATAAATCAGCTGACTTTAACACAGCGGAGAGACAAGATGTTCCTACCTGTTCAGACCATAATAGAGTAATAACTAGCATTTAAAACAGCCAATAACCACACTGCTGTGGTACAATGCATTGACCTATATGTATTATCCTATCACTAGCTGTACAGGCAGCATGTTTTCCGGTCATTTGATTCTGATAGACATCTTTCACCAAATACGGAAACATCCGTGACATTTTTTCCCCCCTTTCCTAAAAAGGAATGAACTTTAGGCAACAAGTAGCCAGAGTTGCTACATTAGTTTGAAGTACTTAATAATAGGTTCCAAAATATCAGCAGGACTTACTGCTCTTGCAAAACTGATTTCAGTGCTGGAAAAGTACTTCATATTTTAATTTCAGGGTGCTGTGCCCGTGATGAGGCAAGTCTTTTTAAGAATATATCATGCCATTTTTGAGTCTAAAAAAAGTTCCGCACACAAGTTGCTTCACGGTCACAGTTATCATAGGTTAAAATAAGCGGGGAATCTGAGGCTCATGGTAGTTGATACAGCATAACCAGCCGTTTATATTTGCCAGGTGGATGTGAAATGCCTGCGTCAGAGACTGCTCTCTGTGTCTGTCTGTGAGTGTGTGCTATCCTTGACTGACGTGGACAGTGTTTGCTTAACCTCTTCTGCGCTGCACTACCACAGCCTTGTCAATTTAAGTGTGTGTGTATACGTGTGTGTGTGTGTGTGTGTGTGTGTGTGTGTGTGGGAGAGAGCGAGGGAGAGTCCAGCAATGGTAGCTTTCATTTTTCATGTTCCCAGCAGTATTTTTTCTAAACAAACCTGCTGAGAAGCTGCGGAGTGAAAGAAAGAGAGGGGTCTGAATCAACACAAATGAGTGATATTTGTTTTTTTTTTCCTGGGGTGCTATATAATTGTGTACATCTACACACCCTGATAGAAAACCCACATTTTTTTTTACAGGCTTTGTATTTAGCAGGATTATTAATTTCACTTGGCGAATAATCCCACCCTGTCACCCCCTTCAACCAGCTATGTTATTGCAAAGAGGAGGTGTGTGTGTGTGTGTGTGTGTGTGTGTGCGTGCGTGTGCATGGTCTCATGCTTTTGCCTCATCCAAAGGATAAGGCTGTGATTTATGTAACATCTAAGCCCTTTCATATTGTGTACGTTGTACCTTACAAGAGCATGATGAGCAGGCTAGATTAATATTTATTTAGCACAGGCAAATCAAGGATTAAGCAGTCATCATTTTAGCGCTAATCCATGTCTCTGGTGAGATGCAGAGACAAAGAGAGGCAGATTACAGAACACATAACGCTGCGAAACCACAATTAGTCGGTGACTTGCTTTCCTCAGCTGTGTCGGAAAAGAGATGGACAGTGAATGTGCAGACACACGCACATAGTTTTGCTTTGCCTCACCGTCTCTTGCTTTCTTACCTACTGTATTGTTGTTCTCACTGTCTGACTGCCTCTCCCTGCTTTTCAACTTCTCATTCTCACCCTCCTCCTCTCTTCAAAGGATCCCCTCATTGAAATTAGCGGTGGTTTGTCTGATTCACTCATCTGACGTAAATGTGTCTCATGATCTTTCCGCTGTCCGAACACACATGCTCACACACACACACACTCACGCTCACACACACACACACACACACACACACAAGCACAGACTGACACACATGCAAGAGCAATGAATACTTCTTTCTTAGCTTCAACCACGTGGGAGAGGGACAGTTTGCTTATACTGTGTGAGTCTTTGGGTGTGTGTGTGTGCACGCGTATGTGTGTATTACGAGTTACTTGGGAGTCTGTAAATAAAATTACATTCTTTACTAATTGAGTTAAACTGCTTTGCTGGAGATGTGGCAAAAAAAAAAAAGATGAAAGCTCCCTCTGTATGTTTTGTGTTTGTATGTTGTGTGTGTGTGTGAATTGGAGTGTGTAGGGTGGTAATCTAGTTAGCTCTTACACTCTCAGGTTTTAGCCAGTAGAGATATTGTGTGCGTATCACCGTTTGGTAGTTCTGTCCTCAAGCTACAGTGTGTGCAAAGTGTCAAACTTAGAAATAAAAAAAATTAAAAAGTAGCATGTAGTGTGTGCATTTGTCTGTGTTTGTTGTTTGTATGGGGGGGGGGCACCTTTCACATAGAGAGAGAACAGCAAAGGGGCCAAAAAAGAGCATTGGAGAGCTGTTGCAGTGTAGTGAGGGGTGATTTTTGGAGGGCAGGGTGCTTGGGGGGAGGGAGTGGGCTTCCAAACCAGATGTGAGGACGATTGAGAGAAAATGAAAAGAGGAGAGATAAATAAAAAAGAATGAACGGACAAGTCGTGCTGCGATAGAGAAAGACAGGGAGAAGCAGAGAGTGAGAGAATGCCATCCTCAGTTCCCCTTTGCCCTCCTTCCTCTCTCTCACCCGGCCACTGAATGTTAATGGCTTTTCTGCCTCATCCCCCCCCCCCCCTCCCACCCCACGCCACCCAACCCTACACACACACACACACACATATATACACACACAAACTACACCCCCAACCCTCCACCTCCAATCCCTCCCCATGGACACTGGTGCATTGTTTGTGGCAGTGCTTCTATTCTTTCAAACTTAATTACCTTCTTGCCTTTTGTGGCGTCGGGGGCTGGAAGTTTTGCTCTGTGGCAGTGGAGGTCGTCACACATTCTTTGGCGGTGCATTCCCTTAATCTGGGGGTGGAGGTGGAGGGGGTAAAGAGAGCGAGAGGGGAAGAGAGTCTAGAGAGTGGAGCTTCTACCAGCGTGCGCTTCTGAGGTGGTTATAGTACCCCCCTGTGCACGTGTACGCACGCGTGCACGGTCATAATAGTCGGGGCATAGGCTGCCCTTTGTTTGTGCGGTTCATTTCCAATCAACCCTAATTAACTAGAGAGTGTTTCCAGATTGCCGGCAAAAGAAAAATCCCCACTTTTTTTTTCACTCCCCTCGGTCTTTGCTGTTTTGAGTTCGAGGAAGGGGAGTAAAAAAAAAAAAAATGGAAGCATTAGCTATGTAGATTGGCTTTGCCTTTGATGCTGGAAAAATCTTTAGCAAGGGCAGTAAGTGGTGACTGCGACCCAACAGTGTCTGACTGTTTATTTTCATGTTTCAGTTTGAGTTTAGTTTGAAATATTGCCTCTTCAAAGGCGCAAGACTTGCATATATTTAGACTGGACTGTGTAAGCCCAAAGTCCATTTGTAAAAATGTTAAATCTAGTCAAAGTTGTCTTTAATGCTTTAAACTTTGTCTCTCTGAAACTGTACAAGCAGCGGATAAACGCTGACATTGACCTAAGATACACAAGTATCATAATGAAAAACTACTACAGAAATGAATTTAACTTGGCTCTAAACTGAGACTCTATATCCTAGAATCTGGGAGGGGGATGCCCGTAAGCAGGGACTGGAGGACATGATAGATCTCATCCTGATTGAAGTTAGGATAGGGGCTGGTGTAATCGGATCCTAAATCAGATTTTAGGACCCATCCGTGGCTTGAGTGATATAATTCTTTTGTTGCTTTGAGAAAGGGGAAAAAAAAAGAAGAAAGAGTTTGGTCCCAGATGAAAACTATTTGTCAACAAGTTTGTTTTTACATACTTTTTTGTTTCCTATGACACACACCTTTTTCATTATTTCCAGTGTCACCCACGTATTTTTTTTCTTTTAACAATGAAATATAAGGTAAGGACCTGAGGGCAGTTGGGTATATGTTACCTGAGCAACCAATGAGACCAATTTACCTGTCATCAACCTGAGGGATAGAACCTGCATACCTACTCTAGCAAAAGAAAAAAAAAGGCCACTTCCGTCCTCTACATTTCTTCTCATTATCCTGTGTCCCCCTCCTCCTCTAAACCTTTCTCTCCATTCGTTTTCCCTCCTTCTCCAATCTAAGATCATTGCTCATGTAGGCGTAATTTTGATTTTGATTTGCTGAAAGGCATTTTTTTGCAGAGTAGGTAATTTGTCGAACAAGATTCCTGTGCTAAATAGAGTGGCTCTTGCTTTAGGTGTCTGGGCCGCGCCTTGCAGTAATGATAAGGTGTCTTTTGGTAATGAAGGCTTTTGCTCACAAGGGAGACAGGGAAGAGGACAGGCGGACAGAAAAGGGTGTGGGGGGGCATTGGGGAGATCTACTGCATCTAGCGTCTAATATTACACCTCCAGGCAACAAACAAGGGCTGCATGAAAACCCTTTGTGAGGTTAAGAAGTAAAGAAGACAAAAAACACTTGGTCACGCAAAATCCCTCCCCCTCTCATCCTTTTGCAATTTTCTCCCCCTGTCCTTTCTTTTAAGACTTTAAACAGAGAGCATTAGGCCCTCTTCTGTGATTGTGTGCATGTGTGCAAATGTGTTTGTGCACGCATGCATCAGCGCTCTTTGATGGCAGCCGAAGCTCTTCTCGCATTGTGAGGAAAGAGATAATTCCCCTCCTCCTCCATCCACTTCGTTTTTCATCCCTCCGTTTCTGCATGGCAACAAATAAACAGGTCTAATTAGACCAGAGTAGGCCTATTCATGGCACTGACAGTGGGAGATGGATGCAGGGGCTTTCACAGTGCCCTTCGCCTTTGTCTTTGGCTAACGCTTGGTGACATTTTGATAGAAGATTTGGTGTTAGACTGAGGGGCCACATGCCGAGAGAGGGATGACCTTCGTAGAAGACCTCAAGGAATGGACACAGAGCCATAGTCTCACGCCGTCTTCTGACTTTGTTTTTTGACTTTGCTGGCTTTAATGGATCACCTTAAAGATTCAGTCTGGATTTAACAGTTATTAGCTGTGCTCACATATGTACCCAAACAGTTTGACAACCAGAGGGAAAATAACCATTTTAGAACTCAGATGACCACATCCCAAAGCACAGATTGGCCTAATTCCAGTGTTTACAGAACTTATAAATATTCACTGCACTTTTAACAGCAATGTCTGCCCTTGCATTAAAATATCAGACAGTTAGTGATGAAGAATGTGAACCCAACAGATTCCAATGTAAACAAAGACGACAGTGTGGCGACACTGCAATTACAGGTTTGGCATTTAACAGGCTGCATCTCTGGCTAATGCGTAATAGTCTGACAGGAGGACAAAAGCAGGAGACTCTGACATCACCAGGAGCTCAGTACCTCAGGTCTGCACTGTGGACATGTTGTTAAAACAATTATGAACACATTTGTTACTACTACTCATAACTAGGACAAACCCTGGCAAATTCAGCCCTGGCCTGTGTGGTAGCTTACAAGCGACACATTTGATCACGTCCGCTTTCTATGAACTACAGGATACAACTTCTGTCTAAACCGGAAGCGTTTTTAGAATAACCCGAGTCACAGAGAGAAGAAAAGTTGGGAAAAGAAAAAAAAAAGTGGAGAAATCCCCTCTTTAGACTGCCTCTGTCTCTCAGGGAGCTACTGAAAAGCAGATGGAGGGATAAAGGGGAGAGAGAGAGAAAGAGAGAGAGAGAGAGAGAGGGGAGGGGGGAGAAAAACAATAGGCCAAGGAGTCTCTTCGCCCCCTTCTCCCATCAGAACTAACAGTGTCCAAACCAGGCATTCCTGGGCTATTATTTGCCTCTCACAGGATCTGATCTGCCACTTTAATTACCTTAGTGTATATGTGTGTGTGTTTATGTGTGGGTGGGTGGGTCTGTGTGTGAGAAAGAGAGAGAGAGAGCTTGTGTCTGTGTGCATGCGCGTAAAGCGAGGGGACATGCTTAATTAAAAAACAGAGGTAGGAGCAGCTCAGGCCATCTCTTTTGTTCTTCTGTTAAAAGAGGGAAACTGTTTCTGCAGTGTGGAAAAACCTGGGCTACATTGTTAGTTTCTCTCTCTCCCTCTCTATGTATCTGTCTATCTATCACTCTCTCTCAAATGAATGGAGTCTGGTTGGTTAGCAGAGCGAAGGAAGCCGGTGGGGGGAGAGAGCGAGGAAGGTTTCTTAGCTAGAGGTAACATGATCTGCCTTAAAAGAAGCAGTCATGGGCACTCCTGCTGTGAAAGGTGCAAAGCCTGGGGAATGGAGCAAAACAAAAAGAAGCAGGCAACTTCTCCATCTATTTGCTCTTGAGACAAAATGTCCAATGATCAGCTTTTCTAAAGCTTTTTTTAAAATGTATTTTTATTGATTTTTGCACGTCCAAAAATTAGAGTCCAAAATGTTACTTTAAGCTCAGAAAGGTAGAACAGGAAAATATATTAATTCGATAGCAAGACCAGACATCCTTGTCCAACTATTCTAAATTAACACATGCTGAATGGATCAGGATGACTTCAAACGCCTACACCAGGCTGCATTGCACCACATTGTTCTTTCATAAGAGTGGATAAGCTACATTAGGAGCTGAGACATTTTACTTAATATCTGGATAACAGCAGACAGTTTTACTTTGGAGTTCCACAAAAGGGTCAGTTATAAAGTGACTCTTATATTCAGTGCACTCGCAGAAACTCTGTTTATGCAGTATAACACTGTACAATTTTCTCCATCCATATTAGTACTAAACAAGCAGCTTGTGCTTATGGTCACTGTATTTTTTCTGTTTATCTGGCCAGCACAACCATTTTCCAATGTAATGCGCATATTTTCCACAAATAGTTGTGAAAAGAAATACAAAAAAGGTGGGGGGTAAAAAAAAATCACATCAAGTATTAGTCATATAATGTTACTTGGTTTCCATTGCTTTGCTTGTGGCACAATTAATGGGCTCAATAAGAACCAGATATAACAAAATAATAGACAGCTACGTTCTATTTGGCAGGCAGCGTGTAAACAGCTGCTAACCTGTTAACATTAGGGGTGATATGTCAGTGCCAAGTGCTTAACACATTGGCTGATCCATAAGACATAATTCCATACTTAAAGTGTTAGTAGATGCATAATTCATAAACCACAGTGTTTTATGTCCAAGCTACAATTCAAAGGGGTTGCTCCCCAATGAAATAAGCAGTGAAATGACACTACTGACAAGTAGTAAATCCTGTCGTATGTGTCGCATTAGCTCTCAAACCCACTGCTTCTGAACAGCTTTACCCTCAATCACATTTAACACAAGCCTTGGTAAGAGGGACACTGGTGGAAAAATGAAATATGTATATGTTTGACTGCAGGAACAAGCCCAGCATGTTGTTTTGGCGCTAGGTGAGCATAATGGTTGATTTATGGTAAAAAAGCTGAATGAGCCGTAGTTTAAGTGCATGTGGAAAAACCTTATTTTATATCATTTCTGCCCGCCTAAAATTCATTGTGTTTTCTTCTTATGTCATGCAGCTAGATCTAAAATTAAGATATATATTTGTGGTGAAACTGGCTCAATGTGTGCACGTGGTAATGCCATGCATTTTTGTGGCATGTCATATTTGGCCTGTTTCAACTCTTGTTTGTTTGGAATTCAGAGCTAATTGCTGCTAATTTCATTGCAGTTACCAAGTATGAGTTAACATGTAAACAGTTGTGTTTGTGTTGTCTGTATGTGTGTGGAAAACTATAGTTATCACCAGGGTCTGTGCCTTGGGCTAAAATCATTTCAAAAATATCAGATGAAGTGTAATGTTTCTTGATGTAACAGTTGGGTGGAGTGTACTGTGTCAGGGCTGTGAAGGTATTAGTGTATGTCACGGAAATGTACAGTGACAGAAACTTTTGTATTTCATTAAGAAATGGACAGTGTTTGCTCTAAAAATCATACTTAACCCCTGACTGCACATACCTATGCTTATGAAGCCATTTTATCATGTGGATGTTACACATCTACCTCTCGCTTTTTGCTATATAGAGAGACTAAAACTGGGTGAGGCACAGAGGGAGAAAACATAATTTCTCTTTTAATCTATCCATAGTCTCCATGGAATCATCTCTGGGATATGTCAGATTAGACCTGATTATGGTGCGTGCACACACGAGCCAACAAACATACTCGGATACATGTTTGATTTCATTCCTCACGCTTTTACTGTCCCTCCCACTGGCTTTGTTTAGCCCTGGATTGTTGCGGATTAATCCTCTAATTGCTTTGTAGCTTTGTTGTCAGAGAGAGAGGGAGTGTAGAAAAAGAGAGTGAGAATTAAGCAGCAGGTGGATTGGGTTAAAGGTTAACATGGCTCTTTTAAAGCTTTCTTTTAATGCCAGCTCATTTACACGCAAGCATCTGAAAGGCGCTGGTACTGTATCAAGTGAAAAAACACTGGCATGCACAACAAGTTCTCATTTGCTGCATTTAGCTGAGCAAGAAAGCTGTTTTTTTTTAAGTAGCAATGAAGCTTTGGTTCTCAAGCTTTTAGTCTGGTCTTTTCTCCCCTTATGGCTTTTTCTCTCTCTTTTTTTAGGTGATGAGAAATTATGCCTATGATTACAAAATAGAACGACTGTGGGATGCTTGTGTGCGTTTGTGGACTTTGGGGGCTGTATTTTTACATTGTGTGCGTGTGTTTGTGTGTGCCTTTGCATTTGTGCCTTGTTGTGAAAAGCCAAGAGATTGAAGTAGTGAGGGGTTGAGAGATGGGCAGCCGCCCAGGATTGATAACATCTCACTGGTATTCCAAACATCATTCCTCATGGAAGCTCGTTCTCTCTCCCTCTCTTTCACTCTTTCTTTTCTTTGTTGCTCCTGTGTACAAAGAGATTTGAAAAATACTATGAATAGAAAAAAAATAATTTTCTGATTTATTCCTGCATCTGCACCCTCATCTAGAAAACACCCAGTATTTCCACATGTTCGAGCACAGCTGCATGACAATATGCAGTTTCTTATTTCCCTTGTCAACACAGAGTCTAAGTCATTCCTTTTTCCGCATTAATAGGTTAATAGGTGCTGCCTAATTAGCAACTCCTGACTGGTATGAACATGCCAAGACTGATTTAGCCAATGACTGAAGATTCCTCTAACTCCAGTCTACATTTCCTCTTAAACGAAGATGCAAACTTTTTCATATATAAGTGATTTGATAATTGATTTATATGCATTATCTTTTGCACTTGAGAGTATGCAAAATTAGCTGCTACTATCCTGATGTCATAATCCGTTAACACAGCATTAGCACACACAGGACACAACAGAGGCAGGACTGTTTCCAGCTTCCAGTGTTGCCCAGTAGTATGTCGATCAAAGAGTCTGTTTACTAGAAAATTCAGTTATTCCTTTTAACTTCCATACTGGTGGCTGCCATGGTAGCTGCTTCATTCATTTATACCCAATTTTCCCTGTTTTCAAGCTTTGGTCCCTAGGGCCAATAAGAGACAAAACTTCTGTTTAAGGATGGGTTTTTTACTGTTGTCGCAAGCAATCTGAGTCTGCCAGTTCTAACACAAAGATGCAAGTGGGAGCAGTTAATATTAGATTCCTCCACTTTTCAAAAGTTGTCAAGGTGCTAGCTACTTAACGCTGTTCATACTCCTGATAGGTGGTAGGTAATAGAGAGTGAAATAATTGGCTTTTTTTTGTTGCTGATCAGCACATGTAATATTAAAATCACCAAGCTCTCATATAGCAATCAATCACATCCAGATGAAGCCAACAATAGTTAGTAATAGATGTAAATGTGGGTTGAAAGTAACTTGGAATTAATTAGAAGAAAGTTAATGGTGGTTTAGAATTGTTTGTTGTACTATTTACTAAAACTCTGTTGAACTTTATTATTTTTCCTCCAATTTAGGTCCCTGTTAGGCTGGATGAGATGAGATCCCTATGTAGTGGTCGTCATGGCAACTTGTGACTCTCCCCCTATGGTGTCATCACGGCAGCAGGAACATGGTGGCCAGAGGCTGGACACTGCTGCTGAGGACAACTCCGTCATTGCCATGGAGACCAGTGTCGCCAATAGAAACAACACCAACAACCAATCGTCACCTGCCGCCATTGGAGAGCCGGAAAATGGCCTTGGAGAGCCCACTGTGAGCCCGCTGAGGTCCACTGCTACCCCCACCACTGTCAGTGTAACCACCGACCCTGTAACTGAACAGAGTCGGAGAGAAAGCTTTACTACCGGTAACAAAGGGAGTGTTATCGGGACTTTACCAGGAGTCGGAGGAGGAGGAGCAGCTTTGGGTTCGGACTGTTCTGCCCCTGCCACATCTCCCGTGGCACCGGCAAAGGAGATCCCCTGCAACGAATGTTCTAGTTCCTTCTCCAGTTTACAAAAATACATGGAGCACCACTGCCCCAATGCCCGCTTGCCTACCACTGGAGGTCATGAAGAGGGTGAGGATGTTGAAGGGATGGTAGGGGAGGAGAGTGAAGATGAAGGAGAGCATGAGGTGGGTGCTGCAGTGGGGGAAATTAACAGCGAAATGGAGATGGAAGACGATAGTGATGTGGAAAACCTGTGCAGCGAGATCATCTACCAGCCCGATGGCTCTGCCTTCATCCTGGAGGACTCCAAAGAGCAGCGTGGCAACCAGGGGGGGCTCTCTGGGCCTCTCCAATTCAGGGGCCTGCTGTCCCCCCAGACCTTCCCCAATGCCCAGGTCAGCAGTGGCCAGAGTGGCCTGAGCCCAGGGGGGGAGCGGTTGGAGCAGCCCGTTGCACCCATGTCCTTCTACCCCCAGATCATCAACACCTTCCACATCGCCTCATCCCTGGGGAATAAATCCCTAGCGGCCGACCACCCCTCCTTCCCAAATACCTCAGCTGGAGGGCTGGCGGGCGCTGGTCCCGTGTTGCACAGTTTCCGTGTCTATGACCTCCGCCACAAGAAAGACAAAGACTATCTGACGGCGGATGGTGCAGCCAAAAACTCCTGTGTGTCCAAAGATGTCCCCAACAATGTGGACTTGTCCAAGTTTGAGGGCTGTGTGGCCGATGGGCGGCGGAAGCCTGTGCTGATGTGTTTCCTGTGCAAGCTGTCTTTTGGCTACAGCCGTTCCTTCGTGACACATGCTGTCCATGACCACCGTATGACCCTGAATGATCAGGAGCAGAAGCTGCTGAGCAACAAGCATGTCTCTGCCATCATCCAGGGCATCGGCAAGGACAAAGAACCTCTTATAAGCTTTCTGGAACCAAAAAACCCCCCCAACTCTGGGCTACCCCACTTTCCCACACCTGCCAACTTCCTAGGGCCAGACACGGGGCTCCGCGGCTTGTGGAATGCTTTCCACAGTAGTGGGGAGAATGCCGATTCCCTTCAGGCAGGTTTTGCCTTTCTGAAGGGCAGTGCCAGCAGCTCCTCCAATGACCAAACCCCCAGAACCCAAAACATGCCAAAGGCTGAGACCAACCCAAACCTCGGGGGAGGGGCTGGTGCCCACAGAACCCCCAGTGGGAGTTCTGCTGCTGCTGCCACTGGTGGCAACCTGGAAGGTCGGAACTCTGATAGTGACTGCAAGGGCCACGTTAGGGACACATGCACTTTGCAACCCAATGGGCCAGACCTGAGCCAGTACCCGCTCATCAAGCGGGAGCCCGGTGCAGTTGGAGGAGAGAGTCCAGAGCAGGATGATGATACTTATTCTAATGGTGGTGGAGTAGAAATGGAGGTAGATGAGGAGGAGGAACGGGCCATGAACATGGCAATGACAGGCCAGCAGGCCAACAGCACCAGTAGCAAAGATTTCCCTCTCTTAAACCAAAGTATTTCCCCCCTTTCCAACAGTGTGCTAAAGTTTAACAGTGACAGCAAAGGCCCTGCATCCACCTCCTCTTCCTCCCTGACTGTGTGTGAGAAGCTGGAGATGGAGAAGAGCCGCCTGTCCACTGCCCTGGCAGCTGCCAGAGAGCGGGAGAACAGCAACGACTCAACCAGTGAAGCCCTGGCAGGACGGGATGGGTCGTCACCATCCTCCCACCCTCTTGACATGATTATGGTGCGCAGAGATGACGAGAGTCCCGGACCACTGCATCAGCACACAGGAAATCCCAGTACGCCTGGAACTCCAGGGACACCTGGTACTCCTGGTCCAGGTGAAGGGTCCCCAGGTAGTGGGGTGGAGTGCCCCAAGTGTGACACAGTCTTGGGATCATCAAGGTCGCTGGGAGGACATATGACGATGATGCATTCGCGTAACTCCTGCAAGACGCTGAAGTGTCCCAAGTGTAACTGGCACTACAAGTACCAGCAGACGCTGGACGCCCACATGAAGGAGAAACATCCGGAGTCTGGTGGATCATGTGTGTACTGCCGCACAGGACAGCCTCATCCTCGTTTAGCCAGAGGCGAAAGCTATACCTGTGGATACAAGCCTTTCCGCTGTGAGGTCTGTCAATCTATTTTTTTTATCTCTATGGATTTCTGTTTTTTTTTCTGTCTTTTCTACTTTATGAATTTTCCAAATTAAGATAATACCCTTGTTTTTAACTATATTTAATGGGTTGAGTTTTAGAAGCCAACATTTATCTTTAATTTAACCAGAATTAATCAATGGGTTTGGTGCACACATGCTAATAGTGTAAAAAAAAATGTTATAATCTAAGCAATATAGATAATGCAATTCTCTTTTGAAGCCAATTTTGTCAGATAGTGACCTGACAAGTTATGGCAACCTCTAGAGCAGGACATCTTTACTAGATCAAAAATTCATTCCAAAGAGAGAGTTAAATGTTTTTGTCTTTCTCTTTTTATTCAACAACACCTATCACAACTATAAAGTGTAAGGTAATTATCTCAAATGACTGACTAAAGAAAATCCCAAATTTAATACGAAATAATTTATCATCAGCTGGTTTTGTTATACATGTATAAAGTGTATATCATGCATCATCTGTATTCATTCTTCTCTTTTAGGTATGCAACTACTCAACCACCACCAAAGGCAACCTTAGTATCCACATGCAGTCGGACAAGCATCTGAACAACGTACAAACACTCCAAAACGGTGGTACTGAGGCACAATACAACCACAACCATGCCCATGCCCATGCCAACCCTGTGCCTAATGCCAGCCTTGGTGGAGGTTGCAGTGCACCCTCACCATCCAAGCCCAAACAGAAGCCCACTTGGCGCTGTGAGGTAATGAGACAAACAGAGCGTCATTGTAGAGCTGTGGTAGCAACATACCAATTTGCTTGTTTCAGTGTCTACACAATGAGCCAGTTATTTCTCTCTGCGTCACTATGTCTATTATTTTTCTTGGCCACATCATCTGACCTCTGGGCATTATAAAACAGAATTTCTCACACATTCTAGCATTATCTTCGAGTATTGTAGGAACCAAAATTTTACATTTTATTGTGGATTTATGGATTAGGTATTAAGATTTTGTCATTGTTGTTGCTTCATTTTGAACATTATATAAATGTTTTTGTGAAAAAAAAACATTTATTACAATATGAAAATATTAAATTTATCCTACCTTGATTCCAACAGGTGTGTGACTATGAGACCAACGTGGCGCGGAACTTGCGAATCCATATGACGAGCGAGAAACACATGCATAACATGATGCTGCTGCAGCAGAACATGAAGCAGATCCAACACAGCCTCCATCTGGGCCTGGCCCCAGCAGAGGCAGAGCTTTACCAGTACTACCTGGCTCAAAACATGGGCCTGGCAGGTGTAAAACTGGAGAACCCATCCGGCAGCAGCGGCCCAGATGCCCAGATGATGATTAACCCGTTCCAGATAGATCCTGCAACTGCGGCTGCTCTTGGATCAGGTCTAGGTGAGTGGATATTGTAATTGAAATGAACCATAGGAATACATGTGTCCACTAAGTGTTTTAGTCGTATAAAATACGAGAAAAAAAAATTCTGCTGAGGGTGTGGCAAAACCTTTTAATATTTTTTCCTTTGGTTTTCTTGTGCTCATTTTTCACTTGTCATTTTTATCTGCTTTGTCTCATATATCTGATGCCATCTGGGTATTGTTTTTATCTCTGTGCCTTTCTTTGATGCTCTTCATTTTTCTCCCTGCCCTCTCACCTTCTCTTTTTCTACTCCCATCCTTTTTACCTTGCCCCCCTTTGCCGCACCCTCTTCTCTTTCTCTTTCCCTCTTATCTCTGCTCTCATATTGTCCCTCTGTCATTGTCTCCTTTCTTTGACCCCTCTCACTGATTAAAAAATGATTATGAGACGCCACATGAGAATTATTCTTAATCTTTCATTTGTAATTTTCTTAAGTCAGCTTAATCCCCTCTATACACACACTACCCCACCTTCGCTCACTCTGGAGAGAACACACACACATGCACACATGAACACACATGCGCACACACACACACACACACACTCTCTCACACAGCAGGAAGCGGATTCCCGTAGGAGTGAGAGAGATTTAACAATGACCCTGCAGTGTTACACACCCACTCCCTCCTCTAGTGTGGAGGTCACAGCCCAGCCAGCAGATGTACTCTCAGTGAATTACACTGATAACACACAGCTCCCCATAGTGAGCGCAGCTGTACATAGATACGGATGGTGTGAGCAGGATATTTATATATTCAAATAGTCATACATACACAGGCATACACAGATGAAGGATGAATATACTGCACATGGTTACATTCATATACACACTTGTCTGAACAAAATTTCTAGTCACATTTTGCATCCTCATTCAGGTAAAAACGTACCCCTTTTGAAAACCAGCACACACATACCCATACTAGCCCACATACACACCCAAACACACATTTAGTTATCCACTAATTTGTGCAATTTTACTTAAACTATTAAAAAAAAGATTCTGATTGTGTGTAATTGTTAAATCTTCTGTGCTCTAACCACCGTGTCGTGATATTATCTGAAAAAAAAAAAAAGCCACAGTCAGCTTTAGTAACATGTATAGAAAGACAATGAATGGATCAAACGAAAGAGTTAATTACATTTGTATGAATGGCAGATCTGCTTTTTGTCCTGGGGTGGTTGGGCAGAAGAAAGAGAAAACAAGTGTAATGCATTGATCAGCTTTTGAAATCTGTGCATGGATGTGAGAAAAGCCTAGAGGCCTAAAACCGTTGTCCCACCATTGCTGAGAGCAGTAATTAAAGCTACCTGATGAGCGAGTTAGCAAGTTGAAAAGGATGATTGTAATTGATCCTGATTCAATCCTATTAGGGTTTTTTTTATAGACAAGACTTTCTAAGGAGCCCTAGTCCTCTGTGAGGCTTTATTTTATCAAATCCTTTTGTGTGAGAGAGGCCTGCATAGAGGACTCACTTCTCTCTTCACACTTAATTTCATTAAAAGAGCCTTTTCTCTTTCTCTCTATCCGTTATCCTTCCTTATGTATTCCAGCCTTTCATTTTCGTCTGTCATACCTCTTTGTTTTTATGCACCATTCTTCTTGGTGCTCATACTGCCTGCCTTCTATGCTTCCGTGTATGTAATCCTCATGAAAGCCATACCTTTAAAAAACCTTTTGTCTTGCTCTTTGGTGTCTAACATGCTCTCTCACTCGTTTTCTCTGTAGTGAACAGTGACCTGTCAGCGGAGTTGCGTCTTGCCAGTGGTCAACTGATGGCAGACGATCTATCCCTGGTGTCCTCAGGTGGAATGGGGGGTATGTCCTCGTCAGACCCCTCCCTCTCCTCCTTGTCGCCACCGATCAATGACCCCTCGCTGCGGCTCTACCAGTGCGCTGTGTGCAACTGCTACTCCACGGACAGCCTGGAGGCTCTCAACGCCCACGTCAATGCTGAGCGCTCTTTGCCCGAAGAGGAGTGGCGCTGCGTGGTGGGTGATGTCTACCAGTGCAAGCTCTGCAGCTACAACACGCAGCTTAAGGCCAACTTTCAGCTGCATTGTAAGACAGACAAGCACATGCAGAAACACCAGCTGGTGGCCCACATCAAGGAAGGAGGCAAGGCCAACCAGTGGAGATTAAAGTGTGTGGCCATTGGCAACCCCGTGCACCTCAAATGCAACGCCTGTGACTACTACAGCAACAGCGTGGATAAACTGAGGCTACATGCCACCAACCAGAGGCATGAGGCTGTCATCCGCCTCTACAAGGTAAAAACACTTTTTTTTTAATGTTGTGAGTGTCCTGCAGAAACAACTTCTGTAATCTCAGCTTTTTGTCCCAGCTGAGAAAAAAAACATTCAAGCAATAAAAAAACATTGATGTTTTATGAGAATAAAAACTAATTACTATCATTATTTTTGCAGGACACTGACATCATATTGTATAACATACATCATAATACATATATACTGTAAGAGCATTCTTACTGGTATACGTCTGAGGGGAACACCACTCATTTTAAGTTCAGATTCAGAAAAAGCACACATGTTTTTGTTTAGAAAGAATTTGCTTCTTCGTCTTAACTGCAGTGTCACATGGTTATAAAGTTCCCATGAGAATGGAATGACAGAGATGGAAAAGGTCACTGTTAGAGTAGGCAGGATGATTTCTATCAGATATGGCTACATGTCCCTCTTATGACCAGCTGGCACTACTGTTACTGTTAATTATACACAAGTCACGTACTATCAACGTGTTTCAGATGTTTTAAAGTTTTGATTATCCTCAGCTGTCTTTTCAGCTTGTTTTTTCCAGCTGTAAATAATTCTGGAATAATTGAAGAATTTGTTTTCATGATAAGGTTTCAAAGTCATGTTAACAACAAGGACACAATGAAAGCAGACTACTCGGTACATGTTACCCTTGATTCATGATCCCTACTTGAAGCACACATATACTTAATATATATATTAAGGATAAAAAAAATAAAATAAAACATGACATTGTTTTTAATTGTGTTTTTTTTATATATATATATAAAAAAAGGATGTGTCCATGAAAAGTAACACAATGTCTGAGTGCATTTTATTTAATACATTTTATTATTAATGTTTCAGAAAACAGACATTGTTTAAGTATCATTTATGTTAACATCCAAACATGATTTGGTCATGACTTGTCAGTAGGTTAGCACACTAGTTACTCATCAGAGCAGTGAACTCACACAGGAGTCACGTACTTAACTAATTAAACTCTTCACACTCTGAGCTATAAACCGTTTCAGCAAAGAAGTTCCAACACGTCCAATATTTGGCATCTTTCTCCTCTCCTATATATTTCAGGTGATTTAGTTTGTCAGACGTCTCCTTCAGCTTAATAGGATGCTGTTACATTTCCGAGGCCTTGACCTACAGGACAGGATCAAGCGCATTACATTAATGAGGATTTCTTTACTACTGTACGCAACATTTGGCAGTGGGAGGTGTGTGTGTGTGTGTGTGTGTGTGTGTGTGTGTGTGTGTGTGTATGTGTAAGAACACATTATCACATTTGTTTTATTGTTAAATGATTTTTATTTCAAATTTAGTTTTTAGGATTTTCATTAAGATTTGAATCTGCTTTATTATATATATTTTTTAAATCCACTAAAACACCAGACTTATGTCACTCCTTTGAATCATTTTTGTGGAAGTGGTTCCTACATTGCACAGTAACTCTTAAGGAATTGCATTTATTCAGAAATCTGAGACCAATTCTTACTTACAGCTCCAAAGCTTGAGTGGATTAAGCACATTGGCATTTTTAGGGTTATTTAAAACAGTCGTAGTTGACTTAGACAGGATGTACATATTGACACAGGATTGGCTTACAGTTTGGCAGAGTCTGATCTTGGCATGCGATGAGTTGGAGATGTCTATCCCCAGGGACCGTCTACTAATTGCATTGAAATATTTTAGATTTATAAATTCTTCACAAAAATGCTGCTTGCGTTTTGGCCTACATTAGCTGAGGTCCGATTCTCCAGGATCAGCTTGATTAGTCCACACTAATCAGGATCTCCTTAATGTCAGAAGAAGACTTAAGCATAGCATAGGTGTGTGTGTGTGTGCCTTTGTGTACTTGCTTGTGTGTATGCACTTTAGATTGTGGAGCTACTTTTGACAGCTGTTTAAGGTGATTTTATAAAAGACAATAGCCAGATAGGTTACCTAGGCTACACTGAACACTGACAGCCATTTAATCATGCAAAGAAATCTATTTATATAAGTTGTGATTAAATGTACAAACCCAGGAAGCACAACCAGACCAAAAAAAAAAAAGTTTTAAAAAAGTACTGAAATGAAACAAAGAGGCTTGTCTGAACATATTCCTAATTTAGTTCTTATTTTGCTTTCCAAGAAAGTTAAGTAAAGCAAGGGAGTGTCCTTTTATGTGCACATAAACATCAGTTGAGCCAAGGCAAGTGAGGGTCATCCCAGTGCCCCCTCTGTGCACCCATACACCCCTGTACCTCATCTACCCACCCACCTACCCCACAGGCCTCAACAAATCTGTTCCACAGATGACGCTTTTAATGCCTCTGGCAGAAATCCCACTATTTTACCCTTGGACATGTGGTAGTAAAGCAGAGAGAGGGGGAGAGAAAGCATAGAGCGGCAGAGCAAAAGCAGAGGAAAAAAAAATCATTTCTTTATTTGACCAGAAAAACACCTCTCCTTTTATGTATTGGCAGAGGTGAAAAGCACATGGGGATGGAGGTAGCTTGGCTGGCCGCATAAAAGATCCGAGTGTTGACGACTTTACCATCTGGTTTTTTGGAAACAGAGAATATCTTTATGGCATGGGAAACCATTTGAAGATACAAACAAAAAGCATATTCAGGAGATTTTATGGCTGCTTTGTAGCAGCAATGGAGTACTTCTAAGGGGAATTGAGAGTTTGAAAGTGTTTTTTTTCCAGACTTTGAAACAGCAATAGGGAAATGACATTAGCAGCACATGGACATCAAGTCATCTGGTGTCCAGGGCACAGCAGGTGGCGCAGGAAGTTATAGTCATATATGGAAAAAGCGGAGGTCTACGCCCCACCGCTTATTGGAGAGGAAATGTATGAGATCTGATTGGCCCCTGTTCGTTTTTTAACGAGAATGCTACAGCACGGGGTGTTTTTTCCACATTGTCTCTCCTGATAGAGAATTTAGTTGGAAATTAAAAGTGTGTACAGAACCTCACTCCAGTATTATCACAGCTGTCTTGTGCAAATCTTTATCCCCTAGAAACATTGTAAATGACAAAATGGAGGATGTTTTAACGTGGCGTTTGCATGCTAGATGCCTGTGAGGTAAGCTCTGCATTAAATGTTGCTGTACCGTAGCATGTCCATAGCTGGCCTGGCTCATGTTTGGCTTAGCATTGAATATGATGATGTATGGCTTCGTTATGATTTTTAATAACAAACACTGGCCTTAATACACATGGAGACAGGAGTAAATCTGTCAGTGCCATTCACAAGTGTTGTAAGGCTTAGTAGGGGGTTTAGTTTGTATTGAGCATGTGTGTGTGTGTGTGTGTTCTGACAGAGCTTTGAGGTTAGGATCTGGGCTGTGCTGGCCCCTGGGTCATTAGGAGTTGAGAATGTTCATGGTCAATGTGGCATGGTCAAGGACCACACACACACACATGCACAGACACACTGTATGTCTCATAGGCCATGGCACCTGTTTCTCAGATGGCTGTCCGAATAAATCTTAACTGTCCTCAGCCGCCACCTCCTCACTCCTGTCTGTCTGTCCAGCTTTCCGTCATAATTCAAGCATAAATAGACGTCCGGGGTCCACTGCACATTTCCATATCTCTGTTTTTCTTTTCATTATTTTCCCCCTTTCCTTCTCTTTCCTCACGCTCTCCTTTGAACTCAGAATCTTGGGCTTATAAAATGTTCAACTTTTTTTATGATAGAGATGGAGGGAGAGAGGGAGGGAGGGGAGAGGACATTTAGATGGAGCGCTTTGTTAGTGGGACATACAGAGAATAAGAACAGGAGTAGAAAGTGTCTCTTTCTGGGGCTGTCTCACACTCTTTCACCCCCTCTGTCTTACCCACTCTCTTTGTTTTGTCTCTGACTCTCTTTCTCTCATTCTCTCTCTCTCTTTCTATCTCTCCCCTGGGGAGCCGCAGATAGGCCATCTCATTACCCATGATCCTCTTGGCAACACCATGGCCGGGAAATGAAGGGTGGGGGGAATTAAACGAGGGGAGTGACGGGAGGAGGGAGGGATGGAAGGAAAAGAAGAAGAAGAGGAAAGGGGACTGAATTTATAGATGCATGAGTCTCCCCTTTTCTTTAATTTCATCATCTGCTTTCTATTTTTATTTATTTATTTATTTTTATTATTATTTCTATCAACCAAGGGACTTTTTTTTTTCTTTCTGTGCCCCCTCCTTCACATTTTATTCCCCTCCATCTCCCTCAGATGGAGATGGCTGTGCTTATGCATCTGTGATATTAAGTCTACCGCTGTGCCTTGGCTATTAGCAAGGGTCAACCCTGCCCACTCTCATTTGAAAATCAAATGGCCCTATATATATGCAGCCCAAATTATTGGACTGTCATTTGGACTTGTGTGATGGGGAAATGGACAGGAGATTGACTCTCATAGATTTGCATAAAAAGCCATTGTGCTGGTCCCCGGAATAGAAAAGAGACTGGATCTATTTCAAATGCATGGCACCATTTATGAGACTCACGCACACACGCACACAGAAATGCATATATGCAGACATATGTATGGCATTACATACATTCATAGATGCACAGTCACACACAATTGTAGTTTTGGTTATCAAGTTACCATTTTCCACTTGAGCCCGTGTCCGCTTGTTCCAGACACAGGCTCTTGATCACTTCGTTCTTGTCTCATGCTTGCAGACAGACTTAAAGAGTTGCTATTCTCTTCAAAAAGGAATGTTCACAGACACTTCACACTAGATGCTACTTGACTGCAAGATATAGATTTTCATGTTCTGTCATGGAGACGGATGATGCAGCCTGCTGCCGAGAGTTCGGTGCTGTAAACCTGAACAGACGAATGAATTCACTTCATTGTTTTTGCCAGAAATGTTGTCTGTCTGTCTGTCCGTCCGTCCGTCTGTCCGTCCGTCTGTCTGTCTGTGTTTTTCTTTCTCTTCATTTTTCCACACAGTTGTTTCCTCTCTCCCTTTCTCTCTCTCTCTCTCTCTCTCTCTCTCTGCAAGGCAAAGAGACGCCGGTTAGTAGATTATTCAAATCGTCTCCTCTTTCACCTGCGTGGAGATTACAATGGAAATCTTTCAGAGGTCCGGGGGGGGTGGTGTGGTGGGGGACGAAGGGTGGTGGCTAATTAAAGCATAAAAGCAGGTGTGTGCATGTGTGTGTGTGTTTGTGTGTATGCTGTCGCTTTGTGCGTTGGACAGAAAGGTTTGAATGGACGGACTTCCCCACCCTCCCCCTTCTTCCTAATAATCCTCATAGATATTAATAAGAGTTTCGCCCATTCTCCCTCGCTGCCTTAACCAGATGGTCGGCAAAGCATTAGTGTGTGTATGTGTGTGTGTGTGCAATGTCCAGCTTGGGTCCAGCTCCTGATTGACACTTAGATGTAATGTTTAATTACCCTAGCCAGCTTCCCCCTCCCGTCCTCTCTACTTCATGACTCTCCGATGAATTAGTTAAAGCCTGCTGACTCTGATGGTGGAAGTCTTTTTTTTTTCTTCTCTTCTTTTAGCAAGGTGTGTTTTTATGTAAGACAAAGAAACAGACTGGGCTGCTTTTCTCATATTAATAGCCAGATGTGATCCTCTTCATAATCATCCCCACTCTGCTCCGAGCTGTGGGTCATTTGGACCGGGCCGGGCCGGAGCTAGAGCCATTTGTCCATGTGCAGGGGACTGTGAAGCAGATCGGGGTTGACAGGTATGGGAACGATAGCAGAAAGGGGGGGGGTTGTGGAGTGTGCACAGGGGGGTCAGTGTCTTCCAGACCACCAGAAGGAAGCGAACATCGCTGGGATGCAGGAACAAAGGGGATAGCAGAAGTTTGTCTTTTTTTTTTTTTTTGTCTTTTTTTCCCTTGGCACATCTGAACCCTCCCACCCTTGCTATATCCCCTAACACCCACCCAAATACACACTTCCCTCCTCCTCCTCCTTTTATCCTTACACCCCCTACTCACACACTTGTCTTCCTCCTCCCTTTCTTTTTTTCAGCCTCGACTCCTCCCTATCCTTTTTTTTTTCTCTCTTGGGTCTTGATCATCCTGTTGGGACAAAGATAACAAGAGTGTTTAGAAAAAAAACAAAAAGTAATAATCAAAGAGGGCGCATGATGTTAGATCTCGGGGCACGTTGTCTTCACTTTTGATACCTTGATTTGATCAGAGCCGCTTCAGACAGATCACATGGAAGCTAGATCAGATAAATATTTTTGTGTAAGTTCATTAGCGTTACTTTTGAATCGCCTGACATTAAGATGTGTGCCTAATTTGTATGAAAGTTATCTTAGAGATCTCAGTCTCTTAATACTGTATGTGTCAATTAGGGACAAGTACTTGTTCTATTCTTGAAATAGTCTGAAATGTTACATCAGCTTTAAAATGGTATTTAGAGAGCACAATCACGCTTTCCCCCTCTCATGAAGCTATCAGGATATTGATATGGACAAAGTTGAACTGAAATACTCCTCAACGCCCTTCTAAATCAATAATCAATCGATTGGAGGTAATTGTGCCTCCCTTGGAACAGTCCCAAGTCTCTCCCTAGCTTTCTCTCTCCTTCTCACACTCTCTCTGTCATTATCAGCATGTGGCCCAGTATTCGGCATTTCAGCATTCCAGCTGTAATTGATTTTAACCATTAGGTGCTCAGTGAATAGATAAGTAGTGGGAGATATTCGATTATACGGTGAAAGAGAGGAGCAGGGATGAAAAGAGAGAGAGAAAGAGGGAGGGAGAAGGATTGAGGGATGTTGTCGTAGGGCTGGAGAAAGAGGAACTGACCTGTCCTTCTGTCTATCCGTCTTTACCACTGGTCTTCCATCCTTGCAGCAGCACAATACCGCTGACCTCCTGTGAGTTCAAGCGGCTTAGTTTCTGCGAGGTAATCCCTAATGCTTTGAAATAGACCTGATAGAAAGCCCACTTACTTGTTCAGGATTAATGTGGGTTTGTCGGATGGTGGTGGTGGCAGGGCTGGGGGGGACTTGAGTTTTCAGCACATTTAGTTAAATTAATTGGAATTATCATATTCAACTCTAATTGTGGACTTGGTCAGGCACGAAGAGTGGACCTAGTCTTTAAAAGCATGTTGCACTTCATTGGCGGACAGATGGGAGACTTGCATTGAACATCCCCGTATAATAACGGCCACCATGCATTAATATGCCGCCCTTCTCTATTGTTTATGTTTAGATTTACTATGCTGGTGGCCAGAGTACTATTATTCCTTTCAGTGGTTGCCCATCCCCTACAGAGGCCATTTTGAATCGGAGTGCAGCTGAGGGTGGTATTGCTTTCCCACTGTTTTCTGAAGATATAAGTCTGATTTTTTTTTCTTTTTCCACTCTGTCCTTTCTCCTGTTTTCCTCGTTCTGGCAGGAGTGTAGGTTAGGACTAGGGGTAGGGGCAGATGGGGGGGCGAGCGGGGTGGGGGAACAAAGGCAAACATTTGAGTAATCTTCAAAGAGCCCATTGGTATGTTGAGTGGACGCTGGTATGCGGACTGCGGCTGAGGCTTTTTCAGGGGAAAACAATATCCTTCCTTTTAGACAGCCGGGGCCTGGGCAAACACTACCAGCCAGGCGACTCTGCCCAGTGCTGCCACTGCTATCAGCTTACCCCCCCTTCCTCCCCTTCCCTGGCTCACACAGAAAATGGTAGGGTCCTCTATGTTGCCGGAACAGCATAGAGCTCATCATTATGGGTTTATGGGGGTAGACAGAACATCCCAGGTTGTCCGATGTTTGGCTGACTTGTGTTTATGCGACGTGCCAGATATTGTTATCTGTGTGTGCTCCGTGACAGATGGTCACCGTTGAAATGTTTGAGTTTTGGTATAGAGGGGGGGGCCGAAGCAGACAAAAAAGGAGCGAGAGGCGTAGACTGAAATCAGCCGCCTTCTCTAAAGAAAGTAGGGAGGGATCAAGTGTGCCATCTTGTAGGTCAACTGCAAGGCATTTGATTTCCTGTGGCAATATGCAAAACGGCGCTGCTGAAGAGGTGCTTTCATTGTGCTGTCCCTGGCAGAGGTGCCACTCCAACGTGCACTTACTCACACACTTCTACACAGCCTGTACACACAACAAGCCACATTGTTACGTTGGTTTCCTATGAATAAGGCCTGAACCTTGCCTTTTGTTCTGTGAAGTGTGTTGAAATATTACATTTTACTGTCAGGAAGTGGATTCTGTAACATTATATGTAGCATCGTGTAGCACTTAAAGTTGGATATAGATTAAACAGGTCATCTAAAAAAGTTGTATAATCGTGCACTCAGGAAGAAAAAAAAAAAAAAAAAAAAAAGACAGACTGCCATTTTGTGACAGTTTCAAAATGAACTCCCTTTGTCCAGTAATCACTAGCCATTTTCTCACGAGGATCCACCCCAGGGATAATTTCTCCCATTTCTCTGTCATTAGGAGGGCCTGGTATTAGGCTTGTGTTTTGTTCTCTGTACCTTTTGTTTTGTGCTAAGTGAAACCATGCGACAGGGTAGGGGCTAACTGGAAAACAATACTCCCCTTCACAGGCTCAGGAATGTGTAATTAGTGATTTGAACCCGACTACGCTCGTCTAGATTCTTCCCTATCATTCTCTCTCCCTCTCCGTCTCTTGTTCTTTTGTTCTCTCTGTCATAGATTCTCACTCTCTTTGCCTCTCAATCTATCAGTTAGTTTCTCTCGCTGTATCTTTCTGCCATTCATTTTGTCTAACTCTCTCTAATGGACATTTTTCAGCGAGTCTCCATTACGAATAGAGCAAAGAAAAACAAACTTGGCAAAAATCACTACTCCTCTGCACCAAAATTATTTTCCCTTCTCTTCCCTTTCAGTTTTAGTTAAATATAACAACATCAGTCTAGTACAAACCTCTTTGATGGTACCAGCAAATAAGATGAAACCCCAGATTTTCAACCTCTTTATTTTTGTTTTTCTCCCCGTCTTTCATAGATCCTGTCAATTAGGCCTTGCCTTGATTTCCCCAAAGCATCTATGCATGTTGGGAAAAATGGAAAATGATGAACCCTACCCAAAAGCATGTTAGTGTTTCAGCAATATCCTTCCCCTTGCACAGCATTGGAAAAAGAAAATCCCACAAGCATGTTAGCATTTCAATGATCTTGATCTCAGCATTTTATGATCTCTGTCCTATTGTGAGTCGATGGAAAAAGATAATCTCAGCCGCAATATGGTTTAGGGAAATGGGGAGGTCTGGTCAGTCTCACCTGGCGGCGATGGAGACAAGCGGGGGCTTTTAGACCCTAATGGGCTAAGGTCAGGATGGCTAATAGGGAGTAAGTGGCTGAGTCGTGCTGTCTAAATCTAATGCTAATGTAAATACTGATCCATTTTCATGGGGGGTGGAGGTGAGCTGGCTTTCAAGACACCTAACACACATACACACATGCACTGATGAGTAAGAGAGATTTGTCTTGGTCTCTCTGTCTCCTAGAATCTGTTACTCCCAACCGCAGGGTCAGTACAAAAAAAAAAAAAAGTTATTTCCTACTCATTTATCGACTAAGACCAGAAGAAATGGATTGTGTTGTAAACCAAGATGCTTGTTTGTTTATTTGTTTTTGCTTGTTTCGTCTCTGTGATATGCATAACTTGTAGAACTGTGTGTGCCTGGGCAAAAGAGAGAGAGAGTGTGTATGAGATAGAGTCCGAATGGATTTTTCCACAAGAGGGGCCAGAGGTCAGGAAGCTGTGAACTTCTGACTGACCTTTGCCCCCATACGTCAGACACACTTACGTCACTGCTACAAGTGTGTGTGTTTGTGTGTGAGACAGTGTGTCATGTGTGGGAGTCAGAAAATTGGATGGCAAGACTATTAACCGAACTTAAGACTTACATTGTTTTCCAAGCTCTCACGAAGCCCTATCACTATTGCTTCCTCATTTTTTTCTGCTGACAAATAGCGAAAAGGAAAAGGGAAGAAATGGAGTGAAAGAAGAAAAGAGGGAAAGAACAAGTTAGACAGAGACAGAAAAGGAGAAAGAGAGAAAGAGAGAGAGGCGGCACAGAAGTGGAGAAGACTGGCACAAAGCTAGTATGAAAGACTCATTGTTATCATTCATTTATTTGGCTTGCTAGCCATAATGCAATGGATGCTTATTATTATTGGGTGACCTAAGCTAAGCTTGCTCACAGGCCCCTCACCTCATGGACAGGCCCGAGAGCTGTGATCATACGTGACTGCCAGCAGGCAGAGCCAAGAGAGAAACGGGAGAGGCAATTTAGCTCTAGGAAATATTTTTCTTTGCATTTATGAAAGTGAGAGCCTCAGTAGTAAAGAAAGGGAAGACGACCGTCAGGAAAGAAAAGAAGGTTGGGTGTTTTTTGTCTCCGGCAACTTTAGACACAGTGGCCTTGTAGGAGTGAGAGTGTGAGAGAGAGAGAGTTAGAGAGTAAAAGCAGGAGATGTACATTGTGTGTGGATATGTGTGCATATGCAATGTGCACTCAGCAGTTTTTGTATGGAGCTCTATTTGCATATTTGTTTTTATGCGTGTGCAGCACTGGATCTATCTCTCTATACACTATATTTGCTGCTCTCTTTATCTATGGAAGCGAGGTGGCACATACCTGGGACCTCAGCATCTCCTTTCAGCAGTGCAGTCTGCCAGCGAATCCATTGGCAGTGATCTTGCGTTACATCTATGTCTTGGGGGCTGAGCGGCGGTTAGCAGTAACATGTGTTAGGGAGGTGGTAGCACTGATGGAATTCTACACTTGGCAGCCTTCCAGGCAGCGCTGGTATGTGTTTAAAATACTTTCAAGGAACAAAACACGCTTTTGTTATTTGCTGGGCCAAGTGGGGCTGTTTTTGTCTCCGATGGCCCCCGGGGGCCCAGGGGAGAGCACCGGAAGCTGGTGACGTTCCAAAAAGAAGGTATACCCAACAACAAGGTCCCTGCTTCCTCTAAAAAAAAAAAAAAAACACTGATGAAAGGAGATAAAGACATTTTCATTTTCCTGATGTGTGGGATGTAGATTTGCATGCGTATTATATGATATTCTCTCAGCGGACACAAACAGGAAAAACGAGTGTAGTATGTATGTACAGATTTGTTACATATAAAACATGTACACACACACACACACACTGGTTATTAAGACATACTGTAGTGTGTGTGGTAGTGGAGCCTTCTTATTTTTTCAGTATGTGTTCATTAGCTGCCTGGATCTACACTTAATGACAGGAAATGTCATGTTTGTACTGAATACCCTAATTTTTCATTTGGTTTATGGAGGAAAACACAACTCTGCTGCTATGGGCTGCTTTCAAAATATTTTTGTCATTTTACCAGTGCACACGTACAATCACAGGCAAAGACAAGAAAGAATGCATTGAATTATAGACAGACACCCAAATACACTTGTGAGGTGAAAAAAAAAAAAAAACTTGGAGTCAAAATTACTGAAAACACAGACACACTGAAATTATTCTCACACACACATCCGCACACGCACACATTCACGTACATGTACATTCACGGAGAGATAAAAGAAGTTGTGAGAAGATGTCTTTTGCCTTGGCTTATTAAGAATTCAGTTAATGAGGCAGCTTTGTCACCACCAGATAGAACAAATGAATATGAGATAGCAGTGCTGCTACCCTCCCCGCAAACCCACAGAGCGAGCGGAGGGGAGGTGTGTGCGCTTGTGTGTGTGTGTGTGTGTGTGTGTCTGTGTGTGAGAAAGGTGTTTTGTAAACATCTCATTCTGCATAATGAATGCAGTCCTCTGTCATCTGTACTCACACACACACACACACACACACACACACACACACACACACAGTAGCAGCAAACCACTACACAAGGGAGCTTCCCTTACCTGTCAAATTGACTCTCCTCCCCTCTCCTTATACAAGTCCCAGTGTGTGTGTGTGTGTGTGTGTGTGTGTGTGTGTGTGTGTGTCATCAACAGGGCTGACAGTGTTGTGTTTTTGACAGGTAAACAGGAAGTCCCGAGTGTTGTAATTTGCATTCTGTGTGTATGGGGTGTGTGTATCTGCACCTCCTCCACCATCCAGAGATGTCTGTGCCATGTTTAGGTCCACCCAGGGAGTGCTGTTTAGCTGCTTTTGATTGGCCCACAGGGAGTGTTAGCTTATTTGGTTGTTTGCCAAACACTAATCCCCAACAATTAACCGTCAGGCACTCTGGAGAGGTGCCATATTGACAGGGATGGGACCTTTTTTGCCATTCTTCACACACAACACACACACACACACACACACACACACACACACACACACAGATACTCATCACACTAAAATGGAAGGAGTCTCTGTCTGCATGTATGTAAAATATGTGGTTCTCGACAAAGCTGCAAGCAGCGATACCCGAGGCCAAGCAACCGCCCCTGTTCCCGAATGGGCACTGCACTTGTATGACACAAATGTATGTACAGCACATATACGCACACACAAATCAGCTGCGGCATAAATTACATACACATTTCAAGCAGACACACACGGGCGCAAACCCAGGAGCAGGAACAGTGTGTTTGTGTGTTTGAATATGCATTACACAGCCCACGCCTGGCAGGAGTCAAAGTGCTCCTTTAAAAGTTCATAAATCATGGATGTTCTGGCCTGTGATCACCAGACCGCCTGCATTTCAGGCCTGCAGAGTGCCAGAGAGGGACAGACAGCCCTCTAGTTTAGGTCTTAAACAAACCCTCTGGAATGTGCTGATGGGGAGAGAATTAATATTAGGCCTAAACCTATCTGGCAGCCTGGTTCAACCCCAAGTATATCATCCAGCTACTCTCAGCTCACACCACATCAGCCACATATCCTAAAAACAAATAGAATATAAGTTAGGACACTGAAGGATGTGAATCATTTTAGGCCTCTAGTGATTCATATGAAAATTTGAATTTCAAAACCAGTGCAATTACCTTAATGGTCATTCCATTAGTAACCCCTGGAAACTTTTAAGGATGATTCCAGTGAATACCCCCATGTCCTGATAAGACAGCTATCATGTTTTTCTTCTCTGTTCGTTTACAGAACACATGCTCTGCCACATGTCCAGTGAGCTTGTCTTCTGTGGCTGTCTGTGGGTGTTTTGAAGGTTGTCAGGGAATAAAAACATTTTACTAGTCTTTCATTCATTTTGAGATTACCCTGTTTTTATACAATAGTCACTTAATCAGAATATATTGGAGTGGAGTCCAGACGATGGAACTGAAAGAATACCACACAGCATCTTTATATCCTTGTTCTTACACTGAAATAATAATGTTTGATGACAAAATGAATGACAGTGGGGATATTTATAAGTATTGGGCTTTTGTGTTTGGTGTGTAGCATATGGCATGGATATAGATGCCTGTTATGAAGGGCCAGAACAAGATGATTGCCACTTATCCCATGCCGGGTTGCACAGGCAGCACTTAAAACATGGCAGGCTTGACTGGGTGAAGCGTTTTCCAGCTCCACCTGGGACATCCTGAGGCGCTCCCAAGACCAGCTGAGAGACATAATCTCTCCAGTGGGTTTCTGGGTCTACCCCGGGGTCTCTTATCAGTTGGATTTGTCAGAAAAAATCAGGAAGCAATTAGAAAAGTTTATATTTCAATAAAAAAAAGACATGAACTCAAACCTTCTTGTGTATGCACGTTCGCGTGCAGTGTGCATGTGTGTGTGTGTGTGTGTGTGTGGTTTCCACGGTAAGGTTCAGCAGCCCAGTTCTCCTGCGAGGGAGGGAGGGGAAGAAAGAAAAGAAGCAAAGAAAGAGAGAGAGAGAGAGAGAGAGAGAGAGAGAGAGAGAGAAGGAGCGAGGGAGGCCTCTTTTCACAGAGAAACAAAGATAGCTGTAATTAATGGCCCTGAGCTCTGGACTAAGGGAGCTTTCTTCTGACAACTCCGACTTAATTAAAACTTAAGACTTCTGAAAGGGCCTCTGACTGCGAGGGGACGTCCCACCGTCTCGTGAGAAAAAACCTTGTAAGATTTCCTACAAAAGAAAGAAAGAGGGAGAGACAGAGAGAAAAGATGTGTTAGTGGCTGTAGCTATGTTGCTAATCCCTGTTTGTCAAAGGAGGAAGGGGAGGGGGTTAGAACTCACACACCTGCAGCTAACTGCACCCCCACCTCCACCTCCACACACACACACACACACACACTCCTCCCACACACATACATTTTTCTTTCTTCTTCTTGCTCCATATAACATGATGCAATAATGCTCAGGAGAAAAAATATTACCTTTCTAACTTTTAACATGCTTCAAGAATGAAACATCTTTCTATAGGAGCCATGAGAGACATGACACACACACACACACACACACACACACACATACGCCATTATTTGTATTAATTCATGCATAGAAGCCTGCACCTGTTTCTCACGTGGCTGTATGAATAAATCTTAACAAAGCATAAACCAACCTTCATGAGCCACCTCTGTGTCTCTGTCTCTTTGCCTCGCTCTCTTTTCCTCCCTGTCTTTCTCCCGTTCCCTCCCTCCCCTCCCTCCACAGAGGATCAGATAATAAAAGCTTGGCCTGGTCTTTTGTTTTTGTGCATTGTTCATTAGCCCGGCAGCAACAACAGAGGCACACTTGATATGCTTGGCTTGACTGGGTGTATGGGAGTAGGGCAAGGTGGGATGGGGGCTGTGCGTGCGTGCATGTGTGTATGTGTGTGTGTCTGTGCGCGTGCACACCTCGAGGTAGGGGGTAGCTTTGCATGGCTGCAATGCCATTAAAGAGGCAACTGGAAATTAAGGGCTTGCAACTGACAGCACACGTTGAATGAGAAACCCCTGCAGCTGCTAACAATGAGGAGAGCTGGACAATGAGCATGTTAAAGACAAAAATAGTGTTGTGAACTCAACCCCTTATCTGACTTTTTGTGTGTATTTAATCTTCATGTCACCTAAAACATATCCAGTTAATTTAGGGATATGCAGGGACCAAACTCACATCTGTTACTGTGTTAATAGTTTTCTCCCTGTGTGGAATTATTAAACAAAATTGTCTTAGGATTGTCCATAGGATTTAATCATTGCTCTCAAGTGTAGTTCTTTTTTAGTAGCTCTGCCCACGACTACACCACTAGCACTACTGTGACACTCCAATAAATTAACAGTGGTTTAATACCAAGGATTACTTGTGGCTTGTTTGCTTCATTAGTTTAAATCACATACAGCAAAAAAAAAAATTAAGAACATATACTGTAGAAAATATTGGGCCAAGTAACAGAGGTGTTACCCATTGACTTTCTGCTGGCTTGTCTAAAGCCAGGGAAGTGGGATTTTTGGGCGTTGGAATTTTGGAACTAAACTGGAAATAGTAAGGAAAGTTTTTATTGCTTTAAAGCACAAACATGATTTTGCTGACAAGCGTCACTTGTTGCATTGAAATTCACCCAAATATCTTTGCAACAATTACCGAAAACACTGCTATTTTGAAAATGCTCGACGGAAACAAATAGCTCTGAGAACGGTGACTTATTGAATTAACCATAGGGTGTCCTTAAAGATGAACATCATCTAACATCTGCACTCTCTTCTTTTCCACAGCACTTGCAGAAGCAGGACAGTGCGTACAGCCCAGAGTCGTGCGTCTACTACTGCACACTGTGCGACTACTCCACCAAGGCCCGCCTCAACTTAGTGCAGCACGCCCGCTCAGCTCGCCACCAGCAGAACGAAGGGCTGAGGAAACTCCAACTGCACCAGCAAGGCCTGGGAGGGGACGAGGATGGACTGAGCCTCCATGAGCTGTTCCACGTCAAGGAGTGCCCCTCCAGCCAAGGTCTGTGCTTCTATAACCTGCTTTGTCTGTTTGCTTGAGTTGTTGTAACTTGAGTTCCTTGTTATTTTTAAGGTTATTTTGGGCTTATGTTCACATTTCATGTGTCATTTCCTTTTTTGTCATCTGCAGTTTTTCTGCTGCTGTACACACACACACACTGACTTTTATCATTTTTACATTTGCTTGTGTTTTTTTGTGTTTTTTCGAACGTTTGACTATAGTTAAACGCCGATTCCAATTTTGGTGGTCAGTTTTCATCGTTTGAAGTCATATTCATCTTTCTTTCCTCCTCACACTCCTCCCATCTCTTTTTCTCTTTTCTTGCACCACTCCCTCTTTATTCTGTCAAACCTCCCTCCCTCCTTCCTTTGGCCTTCATATCCAGATCACGTCTCTCGATACAGACCCGTCCATTCCTCCTAATCTCTCCAAAATGAGCATACTGTTCCTATTAGGCTGCCGCGCTTATATCTGCAACACACACACACACACTGTGCACCCGTCCCGTGCACAGGGACATCCCAGGCAGGCAAGCAGTCAGCTTATGAAATTTCACCTTGGGAGTATCTCATGGTGAAAAAGGCCTGTACACACATACATTAGTTATACACACATATGTTACACACACACACATACACACACAGACAGACACGCACACACACGTATGCTACGGCTACACAGTCTCTCCCTGGAGTGAGCTTTCATTTCCTTTCTCATGACCAAAGCAATTTGGCTTTCATTTAAGACTCTCCGTCCTGCCAGCAGCTAATAAGTGTAACAGAACTGTAAAACATTCAGAGAGACAAAAAAAAAGAGAAAAAAAAAAAAGATTAATCGTTTTTCTTTGAGTGGGGGTTGGATGGTTGGTAAGGGGTTGCAGGGTGTAAGGGGAGGGGGCTGTGCTGTAATTTAAACCAGAAGACCAAGAGTCAGGGTCCATTATTTAGTCATCCCTATGTTAATGCTGCCGGGAGAAAATGAGCGCTTAACTTGTTTTTGCTTTGCTTGACCTGAAGGAACGGGTGGGATGGAGGGGAGGGGGGAGAAGTGTGTGTGTGTGTGTGTGTGTGTGTGTGTGTGAGGGGGGGGGTAGCATTGAATAGCATTCCAGCATAGCATTAGTCCATACACCCATCTGTGTGTGTGTGTCAGCGCGTATGTGTGTGTATTTCAACATGAATCTGCGCTCCCCAAAGTGTCCTGTTTATACTGTACATGTACTCCCAAAACAGATGGGGGCCCAGCGCTTAGAAACATATGTGAATCCCAGAATACACACACACACACACACACACACACACACACACACACAGGAGAAGAGCTCCCAATCCTGAAATGGAGACTGTTGCCGGTGTACGTTTGGTTTTAATTACACATGGATCAAAGTTTCGGTGAGATTTGGGGTGCAGTAGAAAAGCATGCTTAGATAAATCATTACCGTACATTAGCCCACCAACCCCCACTCTCTCTCTCTCTCTCTCTCTCTTTCTCCTGCTCTCTTTTTGTATCTCTCTCTCTCTCTCCTTTTTTGTCCTGCTTATTCCATCTCCCACTCTCTCCTGCTCCTGTCCATTTTTTCATCCAGAACACAAGCCCGGCTTTTTTTTTTCCCCCCTCTCCTTTTTACATCTCAAACCAGTGAGCACAACCAGGTTTTAAACCTGTCAAAAGCAATATTCGCCCACTGCACCTATTTCAAATGTTCCACTCTTAAAACACACCATATTTGTTGCTCGGGCTCTCGTTTTATACCTTGGCTTTGATGCCACATGGTGAATTTCCATGAGGAAGCTAGTGCAAAGCTTAAGCGGACGCTGGCAGCGTCCAAAATGCTAAGCCACTCTTTTGGATGCCCTCCTTTTGCCCACTCTATATAATTTTTAGTGAACAACAGTATTCTTTCACAAGGTACATGGTAAATGTTTCAAAGGTATTTCCTTGCAGACCATACACATTTGGCAGGTGTGGGCAGTAAGAGTGTTTCAACCAGAGATCAAACACTGAAAGTTAACGTAATAGATTTGACGTTGTGGTCTTGTTCTATAGTTCTGCAGTTTTTTTTTTTTTTAATCATCATATATATTTTTGCCTTTTTTTTTTTTTTAGCTGAGCCCTTTTGTGTTTTAGATTACACAACACGTGTGAACATTACATGCTACAGTAGGTTATGTTATATGGAAGAAAAAGTATATTATCGCTGCTTAAGGCTCCTATAGTGATAGATGATGTGAATGTTTTCACTGATGGAAAAGACTCTATAGTAGGCAACATTTCCAGCCAGTGTTCAGTTTAAGGACCCTCTGTTTGTGTGTGCGTGCATGTGTATGCATGCTGTTAGTTTTCTGGGGCTACAACTCCTGACTCGAGCACTTTCTGTTCATTAGAGACTGGTATGAAAAAGATTAATTTAAGTGCTGACCGGTATCTTTCTCTTAAAGCCTGAGACCTGGCACTGAGCCAGATAATTATAGGCCCATTTGGGAATAAGAGTTCTAATGCTCTGGACTTTATGTACATGTGAATGGCTTTCATTAAACAATTTTGATGCTGATTTTATGGCCTAATTAAGGATACAGTACTGCAGAGACACACCACAAGGGTATAGGTGTTTTGAACAAAGACAGGAGTGTACAAGCAACACTTCTGGACTGCATTGTGTGCATGT
Organism: Larimichthys crocea; assembly: GCF_000972845.2. Taxonomy (NCBI): domain Eukaryota; kingdom Metazoa; phylum Chordata; class Actinopteri; family Sciaenidae; genus Larimichthys; species Larimichthys crocea. The sequence continues at coordinate 13,691,368 of NC_040033.1, read as the reverse complement.
CAATGCATGTGTTTGCTGGTGCATGTTTATTTGAGAACCTTTCGCTCTTTGTTATCCCTTTGAGTCTGTAATTCCCCAAACCTGGGCCCAGTCGTCTCATCCTTTACACTAGGTAAACACCATTGTGAAGTGCGAGTGAAGTGTGTGTGTGTGAGAGAGAATGTGTGTGTGCCTATTTACTTGTGCCTGTGCACGCGCTAACTCTCAGTGACTGTACAGCAAAAACTTTTTGCCGTCATCTTTCAGTGGTGTCCTTCAGAGACAATAAGCCCACTGTGCCCACATTGCTGAGATAAATCGTCCCTCTCTGTGTACAATTAGAAGTGTTAAAGAAAATTGAGTTTATAAAAAATGTCAGTTTGCATCAGAAGAGCAAGCATAAATGAATTGCCTTTCAACATGGATGACTTGGAGGCCATTTTGCTTTGAGGGGCATCCAAAAGTTGTTAGAGAAATTAGATTTTTTTGTGCCCTTCTCCACTCCGTAATGAAGTTATGCTCTGAATAGAGCTGTTTAGTAAAATGCAAGCAGAAAAAGAAAAATATGACAGATTGCGAGTCATGGGTATTCCATCATCGATTTTATAATTTGAACAATTTGTTTAGTTGGATTTTTGGAGACATTAACAGTCTCTGAAGTTCAGTTGTTACAGTGATTTTTCTCCCTCTGACTGTTTCTCTGTTGCTGCCTCTGTCTCAACCATTTGACCATTTGTTTACCCACGAAGAACACTGCGAGGAGGTGTGTGTACGTGTGCACGAGTGTGTTTCCGATGTGTGTATGCTCGCCCATTAGCCTTGTGCTCCATCATGTGTAAAGCTCCTCATAAGCCAGACCAAGCAGAAACACTAGGGCCTTTTCTGCATACTTTACTTTCTGTCATTTTTTTCCCCCTTTCGTTCCCTCTGTCCCTCACAAAAAGGAAAGGGAGATGGGATCTTATGGACCTAATTATTTCTGAGAGCCTGGCCTGTCATCCATCCCTCCACCACCCCACCACCCACACATCTCCATCCCTCTATAGCCCCCCCACCCACCTCACCCGCCGCCGCCACCACCTAACATGCATTAAAGAGGGAGGGAGAGGACCCTCTTTGTCTGAGTCCCCCTTTTAAACAAAAGACCTCTTCTGACTTAGAGAGACCAACAACACTTTTATCGTGTGCATGTGGGTGTATATGTGTGTATATGTGAGTGTGTGCATGTGTGCGTGTGTATTCAGCCTTTTGTTTTCTCTGAGTGATAAGGCTCTGGGACATTTTCAGTCCTAGTCAAATTAACGAATCTGGGCTAACCATTTACATAGCAGCTGTAGGCTAAAAACAGAGCCCAATGGACACGTATTATCCCTATATGTCCCTGTGTGGATGTAGGTGTGTGTGTGTGTGTCCAGCAGGAACATGGGCAGAGAGCAAGTGTGCCATCTCACTCTTCTCCAAGTGCGCTGACATTCCTTGTTTCCAAATTTACCCAACCCAAACTGTGTCTGAACTGAGTCGAAGCACCAAAAAACGATCACTCCTTTTCTTCTTTTTTTTTGCGATGTGGGAAAGGGTTTTGTTGTCTCCCAAAGAGCGTTTCGAAGTGATGACACCGAGGCATCTTTTGAGGTATTAGGTTTTCCCTCCTCCCTCACTTTCACTCCTTCATCTTATGCTTTTTTTCCTCTGGGTAGTAGGGGTGGTTTCGCCATTCCAGTGGTTCTCTCTTTCTTTTTCTTTTTTTCTTTTTTCAAGAAGGTCTCTCCTCAGACAGAAGTCTATTTCCAGGGTTTGTCTCAGTAATTTGTGGCCATTACATAAACAGTCACGGATGGCCGGAGGAGTGAAAGAAAGGATGCGACACACACCCAGATCTAGCTAACCACTGGAGTTAGCGCAGTGGTGGCCATTTTCTTTTTCAAGTCAGAATGCAGTAGGTGAGACAAGCTGACTGGCTCATCAGAGGACAATTCTGTCCTTTTTAGTTACTGGTTTGTGCTTCTGTTGCATATGCCATCCCTCTGATGTATCTATTCATTAGATTTCTATGTTTGGATTAGATGTTTAATAGGTTAAGGCAGCTAATTATATTGCATATTGATTTGCTTCCAAACAGCTGATTACCTACAGTTGATGAATTATTCGTGACCTTTTCTTTCTCGCTTACTGTGAAGCAGGAAGTTACTTACATAAAAGGTAAAGTCCACAGATTTCAGACAGGCGGGATCCATTCCTCGCATAATAAAAACGTGGAATGTTATTTTATGTGCCCGACATCAGTAAAATGCAGTTCCTGGGGTGAACTATTCTGATGAGAATGATGTGATTTTACCCAAGAGGATTTTTGTGAAGTATGTAGTTTTTTATTGCTGTACAATTAGTTGGAGACAATACACTGCATTTTAAATCATTTGTCAAATCAAAATAAGACACATTCATATATGTATATTATTATATTTTCGGCAAGTAGCAATTTACCCCAAATTTCCCAAAACCATATTCTCTATGGCTGAGGGAGTAAAAGATGTGGTCATTTTTTGAATAATTCCATCCAAGCGAATTATAATTACTTTGCGGTCTGTGTGTGCACATAGGAAAAAAAAGGGCAGCAGGCTGACTTGCGCCTCAGAAAAAAATGAGCCTCGTTCACCATAAACTATTTTTGAAATGGTGTGTCGGGGCGGTATGGGCTCAGGCCGATTGTTTTTCTTTGAGTTGAGCAGCTCTTTGGTGGAGGGGTATTACCCGGGCTAAATTGTTCCCTCATGTTTTCCGCCAAGGTTCTGTGCCCACCACACTGACAGTTATAATTTGCAGAAATTGCGCTGATTATCTGAATTAGCATACCTGACCAATGCCACATTAGTCTTATTTACAATACAAAGCCGTGGGGCTATGAGGACGCATACTAAATATGACTTAACCCTTTGAAGAGGGGACTGGCGTCACAGGGCCAGGACGTCTTTCACGTCAGTGATATCACAAAGAGCTTAAGGCCCAGCTCCATATGGGACTAAAAGCCTTTGGAAGGCCCTGGAAAAGGAAGTGGTGAAAGTAAAGTCCGAGGACCATAATAAAATCACTGGGTTATTGCATGTTTTCCCTTACACTCAGTCTCTTTCTGACCTTTCTCTTTAAATATTTTTTCACCTCTCAGCTCTTGCCCCCATCTTGTTTCTTTCCCTTTTTTTTCTGCCTTCATCCTTTTCTCCAACCCCCCCTCCCTTTTCACCCCTGCTCTTCTTTATTTTCTTCTCCCTCATCTCCATTCTTTTCTCTTCCCAATCCCCTCATACACCCTCTGTCCATTGACTCTTAACCACAGATGGACAAAACAATGGGCCATGTCACACAGCATTAAGACAAACAATCTGGTGATGGGAGGAGGGTTGTGTGGAGCCGGAGCCGCGGTAACCAGGCAATACGCTCACTAGGTCCAAGCAGCCACTAATCTCAAACCGCGATGATTCAATTCACAGATGGACATTTAAGGTAGCCTATATGCGCACACACAAAGGAGAAAGCAGGAACATTACTTTAGGAGGTAGTATTGTCAGGTAGAATTTCTACCATTCCTTGAAGCAGCAACAGATTCTTCCCTCTGTTGCTCCCTTTTTATACTCATTCCTCTCTGTTTCCTTTACCTCATCCATCAGTGGGAGGTATGGAATTGATAGCAGCTATTGATTACCTATAGCTAAGGCTAATCGTCACTAACCGGAGGAAGCTTTGCAGCTAGAGCAGCTGTCAGTGGCTTGTCGTGTGTGTGTGTGTGTGTGTTTGTGTCTATGTGAACCTGCAGCGGTTCAGTAGCAATACCTCTCCACTGTTTACTTACAGCAGACTAATGGCCTAAAAGCAAGACAGCACATGTAAAAAAAAAAAAAAAAGATTCTGAACATTGCTTCTCTTTCCAGAATAAGGGAAATGGTGTGTTTTGTCTGCCCAAAGAAACACTGAGAGACATGCCAAGTTTCGTCTCCCCACCTATGTGAATAAGACCCATCTCCCTCTCTCTCCTTTTCTTCATCTCCCTAATAGGAAATTTGAGCACACTGTGTGAGATTAAAGCAGAGAATCAATGCCTTGTGGCAGCCAATCCTTTCCCAGACCAAATCTCTTTCATCTCCAACCCCCACCCCCCCCCACCCCCCCCACCCCTCTCGCTCTCTCTCGTTCGTTTTCTCTCCCACCTCCTAATGCTAACAGGGGGTCCTGTGTCATGACATCCCTTTCGCTTTTATCATGTTCTAATAACGTTCTGAAAATAGAGAGAGAAAGAGGAATGTCACAGAGGGAGGAAAAAGGATGCTGTGGAGAAGAAAAAAAAAAAAAAAGGAACAAGAAATGGATAGACTGATAAAAATCCATTGAATGAGCCTGGGTCTTGATTTGTGCTTTGATGTGGATGTCTTTGTGCAAATTAGACAAATATGCCCGCTGCTTTAGTCATCTCCAAGCTCTTCATAAGATGCCATCTCCCTTTGACATTTTTTTTTTTTTCGTTCATGAAAGATGGAAGGAAAAGAAGTAAAAAATAACTGACAAGTTCATTTAGGGGCATCGAAATATACATCACGAAATTTGGGGCGACGGAATAGAGAGACAAAAAAGATGGTGAACAGAAGATGTAAAAGTGCAGTGTGCAAAAAAAGTAGCCGTTGCAAGGCAGTTAAATAAATTGAAAACAAAGAGAATGTAAGGTATATGCAGAAAACACACTGGGGTTTCTGCTTGGTTGGGCCCACAAGGTGCTTTACCTATGATGGCACATGGGGCTAATGGGCAAGGATACGCACACACATATACACACACACACACCTTGGTCAGGCCTTTGTTTCAAAAGCAGGTTAATGGGGAGTGAGGAAGAGGAGCATTGCAATTTTCTGCTCTTTAGGCGCCAGAGAATTCTCTCCAGTGTAAGAGAGACCAGACTCTCAGCGTAATAGGCATTTTACACCCTCATCACCCCTTACACACAAACACACGCGCATACACACAAACACGAGCACACACTCGCCAGAAACGTGTGGGAGTGTAATAGGCATTCTATGGTGTGTATTGCCAGTCCCTAGAGTGCCAGTAAGTGTTAGACATGCATAGAGTCGGCAATGAGACAATCAGCATGCTGAAATTGAAACCTTGTCTGGAGTCACACAGGAGGGGAGGAAGAGGAGCAGAGGAGAGGAGAGGAGAGGAGAGGAGAGGAGAGGAGAGATTAAATATAAAGAGCGGCGTTGAGGCGCACAGATGGCAGAAGAGACGGGAATGAGGAAGCGGAATAAGAGGAGAGAGAGAGAGAGGAGAGACGAAGGGAGAGGAAATAGGAACTGATGTTTGTTTAATTGCCTCATAAGTGATGACACAGATAATTATGTCGAAAAAAGAGATGCTCCTCTAAGGCAGGGCCAATGAGCAGCTGTATCTGTTTTTGTGCGTGTCGCCCTGTCTCTCCCCATAGCCCCATCAACTACCGTCCCCTCCAGCCACATCAAGTATAGGACACCATTAAAACATTATGGTTTGTGTCATATCAAATCATTCAGCTTAATTAACAGAAACACACACAGTCAGAAACACACTCGCACACACACACACACACTCATCATTTGAAATCGTTTTAATTACTCTGTAACATCCTGATTATTAATATCTCCGCTTCATATACCTGGGGATATGAAGACGAGAGTGTGTTCACCTAGATTTCCTGCGCTGTGTGTGTTTGCAGGCGTGTGTGTCCATGTATGTGTAAGTGATGCTCCCTTGACTTCATATCTAATTGTCTTTTTTAATGACAATATTCCACTGTGTGCCGGCTGTATGTAATGAGTCAGGGTGTGTCAAAGTGCAGGCCTGAGCTGTCTGCTTGAGTTAAGCTCTTCCCGTCTACTGTAGAAGCCTCCAGCGTACACACTCGCGCACACACACACACATGTGGCGCGCACACACTCAAAGAGACAGTATCAATGTGGGAGTTCCTGTATCTGACACGAGATTAAGAGGGCCAAGTGGAGGAACGTCGAAGAACTGCCCTGTTGCATTTGCAAGAAGGAAAAAGGACCATCCTGTCACACACATACACACACGCGCAAGCATCCTGTGCTGTAAGTGAGCAGTAGCCTCCCTTGCATTATTCACAGTGGCCGAGTGATCGAAGCCTGGTTCAATAGCACTAAAGCGGCGCACGCTGGAGAGATTTGTCTTACAAAACCTTGACACACACACACACACACACACACAATTGCACGTATGCTCTCACACACATTGATTTTTGGTGGTGGGAATCTCCCAGGCTTTGGACGAAAGGCAGGGACGTGAGAAGGGCTTCCCCCGTTTGTGCGACCCCCTGACAAACGCAGGGGTACACCTACACACTTATTCTGAACCTTGAACACACACACACACACACACACACACACACACTGCAAGTACAACTTTAATTCTCTCAAAATTAGATTTGATGATGATGAGGTCCGGTGATAGCATGAATAAGAAAATGAAAGAAAAACTTTGAGATGGGAGACGAAGGATGTGCCTCTTAGATCTGATGGGGTTTCATTTACAGTAAGATGAGCTGATGGTAAAATAAAAAGCAAGAAAAAAAAAAGTCTAAGAGATCATATTTCTTTTTTGCTGACTTTCCTTTTTTGCATTTTACCATCAGGGGGCTTTTTGCAAGCGCGGCAGAAAAAAAAAAATCACGCATTGCCTGATATGTCATATCTTTCCACTGCAGTGTGTGTGTGTGTGTGTGTATTTTCACACAGGCGTGTTCAATTTGAAGCCTTCACTTGATTTGAATGGCGATTTTTTTTATTTTTTTTCTAACACATCAGTCACTTCATTCAGTTTTCTTATTTTCTTCAGAGCAACACAGCCAGCGTAGCACACACACACACACCAACCCCCTCTGGCATTTTTGACATATTAACATGTATCGACAAGCCAGCACTCGCATGCCTGTAAACACTGACACACAAACACACGCATACACACACCTCTGTCCCCTGAAGACATGTGATCAACCAGACCCAATCCCTTGTAATCATCTGGAACCCACACACACACACACAAGTATAGTTCCCCTTCAATCCCGGGTAATGGTTTGGGGCAGGGGGCTGAAGCGGTGGGCTTCTTTCCCTTAGCCCCAGTGTCTTAAGCTGCCATTGATTAAATGTTAACTGATATACTCGGCCCTGGCAATCTTGTTAGAGCCGGAGCAGGCAGGCAGCTAGACAGACAGTTTAGGACCCGCGCCCTCCTGATCAATAGCACAGATAAAGATTTCATCCATCAATGAGCTCCCAAAACAAAAGGTATCTGATACCTGATTAGGCCCGTGGGGACAAATACACACAGATTTGAGCATGAACACACACTCTCACATCGCCACCAGGGTTGAAGCACACGAGGAGGCAAACATACACACTCGGATCGCAAATAAATGCAATGGGATAAAAAAATCTGCATGTGAGCTTAAATAAGCATACATTTCACACCTACACACACACACACACACACACATTCCTTTAACTAACTTATTTTGTCCAGAATAATACCTCCACCAACCCCATCTGAAGTCAATCAGTTCCACACCTAATGGTGTAATTACAGTACACACACACACACACACACAAGCGCACACACCTACACACACATGCACAGTCAAGTTTGCAGATAAGGCAGCCCTGACTTTTCCTGGATGAAGGTTAATTATGCTGTGTTGGTTCACTTAGGTGTGTGTGTATTTGTTGTTGTGCATGTGGGTGTATGTGCGTCTTTTCTCAGAAATGTATGTGTATGCGTGTTTCCTCAAATGCACATGCATTTAGATCCTCGGAGCATGCCAAAGGCACCGCAAAGCGGCTGAATCAATGTCTGGGCGACCACCACTGTTAAAGTGTATCAATAATGTTCCCCTATCTTCTTTCCCGGCTAACGTCACAGGGCAGTTTCAAAGTCCAAGCCTAGCCGCAATTAAGACTTAATTATAAATCAATATAAGGAGTCATTTGAATATTGATTTTTCTTTTTTCTTCAAATTGTTAACATATTCCCCACCCTGTCCACGCTTTCTTTTTTTTTTGTTACAACTTTAAGGAGAATCAATACTTCCTTTTACAGTCATCAAAGAAGAGCTTTGGCATAATTGGAGCCAAAAACACAACGGGATATCTTCATGGGGGTCGATAACCAAAGGCTGTCAGGGGGTAAAAATGTCATAGCCTCTCAAATTCTGATGGCTTTTCAAACATGGTTAATGATGCTTTGTGGCTCTTGAAGAGTGATCTCATTTTGGGGGATTTTTGGTGACATTTCTTGTCAGAATGCCAAAATGCATTTCCATAATTTTCACGGCTGACATTTTCTGTGATATGAAACTATATCAGAGTGCACTCCGAAAAAAAAAGTGATATCAATGCAACCTGGTAACCTGCATTTCATTTGATTAAATGATATCTTTGCTGTTTTATTTTCCTGCTCAACCATTTTGAAGGGCTGTGAGATTTTCAAGTGGCGTGTCAGGGGCCGGGAGTCTAATGCATGGAAACATGGAGCTTTCTGTTTTCTGACGGCTAGCAGAGATAAGGTAGAGATATGGCTCTAGCACTGGCTCAAATCTAAAACAGATCCCGCTGAGGGGGGTGGTGGTGGTGGTGGTGGTGGTGGGGGTTAAGAAAGTGAAGGAAAGGAGAAAGGGAGGGGTGGAGGTAGCAAGAAAAGGGAATATTGTCAATCCTCTAAGTGTCTGGCGGTGTCTCTCTTTCTTTCCTTCTTTCTCTCACTCTTTCTCTCCCCCACTCTCCCTCAGTAATCTGATTTATTCGAAGCATATGTGTGCTGCTCTGTCTTTGTCTGCTTCTATTAGGGCCAGTGGGGGCCCATATGACATTGTTTAGCCAGTAATGAAATGGACATTTTTTGCATGTTTTTGAGAAAGTCAGAGGAAAGCCAACACTCCTTATTTGTAACCGTCTGCGAATACCATCTCCGGGGCAGTTGCCCCAGGTCTGTGTATTCATGTGTGTGTGTGTTGCATGTGAACATATGTGCCCATGTATTACAGCTTCCATGTGGTCATTTTGGAGATGATTCTGAGCAACCTAATGAATATTTGGGCTTGAAGATATTTTTCTTTTTCGGCTGTGACTCTATTCTTCTAATGTTTAAGAGTCCTGCCATCCTGCCTAACCTCAACACATAATAAGGCCCTGATGATGCACACATTTTTGCTTTGCACACTTGTCTATGGCAAAAGACGAGTAAAATGGACTTATTGTCAGCATATGAAATTGTTATGTGCTAATGGCAGCTATGTGTTGCTGCAGACTCATATGAAGCCCCCCGTCAATATGGAATGCAGTCACAGAATAGCATTGAAAATGAATAGAATGAATGGAAACCTGCAGTAAATTTTTGTCACATTTCTTTATTTGTAATTCACATTAACACACGAATGCAGCATGCATACAAAGTGTATTATATTGCAAAATATCAAAAAATGTGTAATTCTTCAAAACGAGTATCATTCACATTTCTGTTCTCTCTCTCTCACAGCCCTAAATTTTATTTTAGACAAATGAACTGATGAAAACGGTACATCGATAAACAATACAGCTTTCTATGGTCCTATAACTGTATTTTTATCTGTCCTTTCTATCTACTTAAATCATTTCTTTGACTTCAATCCAGGATTACAACCTTGTTTTTGGTGGCTCTGAAAGCAGATGGTTTTTATGCAGCTAAAAACGGGACAGTAGCCCAATAGGATAAAGATCTGTTTAAGCATTATCCATTTGGCCACTGCCCGTCACAGGCCTATTTTAAGCATAGACACATACACACACATACACAGCCATTCTCTTAAACCATGGCAGCCATTTTATTAGATTCCCTGATTCCTTGCCTCGTATTAGTTCCCGGAAAATAAATAAACCTTGAATACATGACAAGGACCAGTCTGGTCAATTGGAAACTATATCTATCCTGCTGGTATCTTTGTTTACCAGTGTAGTGATGGATGGACAGATAGAGGGATAAATGGAGGCACGGAGAAACAGATCGGGTAGGTATATGGATGGATAGCTGTGTGAAAAGATATAAAAATAGATGGACAGATGGATAGATAGGTGGATAGATAAATGGATGGATGGATAGACAGACAGATGAATGCAGCAGGGAGATCTTGTTGGGCTGATAGAGTTGAGCAGGTATGCCGAGAAACAGCTGCTTTCTTCATTAGGTTCATCTATCGATCTCGGACCCTCGCTGTGTGTGTGTGTGTGTGTGTGTGTGTGTGTGTGTGTGTGTGTGTGTGTGTGTGTGTGTGCGTGTGCGTGCGTGTGCGTGTGTGTGTGTTTTTGAGGGAGAGAGAGGGAAAAGACAGCAGCCTCTGTAGATAAGTGCTGGTAATAGAACAGAATGAATTCTTATCACAGAGATGGGAAGGCCATTAACCCTCAGCTCCTAGTTCTCTCTCTCTCTCTCTCTCTGTCTCTGTCTGGTCCTTCTCTCTCTTTCTCTCTCTCTCTTTCTTTCTTCCTTCCGTCCTCTGGTCTGGACCTGACAGGGTCACGTTGGCGAGCGTGTGTGATATTTCCACTATGTGTGCGACTCTATGAGAGTGTGTGAGTGTGTTTTGTGGCTACAGACTGCCCCATCGGGCCAGATGTTTATAATCAGGGGCTAGATAAATATTGGACCGTGGAGTCATAAAAGACCAGGAAAAACAGAAAAATAGAGAAAGAGGTGGGGAGAGATGAAACAGAGGAGAGGAATCTTCTTTTCAAATTATTCCTAAATCCCTCAGTAAGCTTGCCGTGCCGCCTCCTCAATTCACCTACTCAGCCTAAGGTGATTCAAACAGCCGAAATGCAATATGGCTGTTGTGTAAGATGCAGGTGTTTGTGTGTGTGTCCTTGTGTGTATGCACACACATGTGGAGGTGTACAGTAGGTGTGTTAGCCTATTGTATAAGGCCAGGTGTTGCTGCATTTCTTTTTTTTCTTTTTTTTTTCTCCACCGCTGAACCTTTTGAAGCCATATTTTTGTCCCGTGAAAACCTTTTGGATTTGCTATTAAAGAATCATTAACATTATCCCCCCCAGTGCTCACAGCACTGAAAATGAAACCCCCCTCTTAACACGAAACAACAGTTTCTGTCTGCGCAGCAAGCAAGACATGCAAGCCTTTAATCTTGGCTATGTTTATTCATATGATTTTTTTTTTTTTTTTTTTTCCAAAGGAGTAATAGGTGTTTTGTTAGTCGCCTGCAAGACAGCGGAGCGGGCAATTTGAGCGAAAGAAAATACAATGAAGTGTCTCAGGAAGTCGTAATTGACAACAACAAAGCAAATTTGGAGCTGCTGATACAAGCGTTTTTTACACAAAAGTCATTTTTTCAGCTTATTCTGTCAGTTCAACTTATTGACATTCACACCAGGAGCGTATTAAATGTGACAATCCTATTGTCTGGCTTTCGGAGTCGACCTGAGACAATAGATATTTTTTTGCTGGTGTAATAAGTTCTCATGTGTTTTAAGCAATAAATGGGGTGGGTGTGGGTGGATGGGAGCGTGTGGATGGAAACACGTGTGTTTGCTTGTGCTGGTGTGTGTCTGTTTACATGTTAGCATGTGGGCTATGGACCTCTGTGCATGAAATGCATTGAGCTCTGTGTGGGAGTAAATGTGTGTTATGTGCAGAGGGTTTCCGTGTGCGTAGGTGTGTGTGAGCGAGTGCAGGTGTGCGTGCGTGCGTGTGTGTGTCAGTTATTCCCAGGCCCTGTGCAGGAGCTGTAGCCCCTCTCCGCTGGGTTGATGTTTAGTATTTTAGACATGCTACATTAACAACATCTGGTTAAGATCTAAATGCTTGTTAAACGCGCTGAAATTCGGGGGGAAAGGTACAGGGAGAACGAGAGGGGGGGGGGGTGGGGGGGATAGGGAGATAAATGTATAAAGAGGGGGGAGAGTAGGGTAAATAAAGATTTGAGGTGGGAGAAACGGGAGGGGAGGGGGGTGGGGGGGTAGGGGGGATCAGTAAGTCTGTAAGGTTATTACCCTGGCAGTATTACCACTGGCCCTTGACTGTGTGTGTGTGTGTGTGTGTGTGCGCGTGTGCGTATGGCTGCAACTGTGTGGGATGGTGTAATGTTTCAAAGCTTTCCCCTTTAAAACCTAGGGGCCAAACTAGAGCCACGCGCGCGGCGCAGGAATGTGACATCACAGGGCCCCTATTGCTCGCATACACACACACACACACACGCGCACACACACACACACACACACACACACACACACACACACGGTCTCACAGGGGACATGACCAGGGTTGTAAGAAGAAATCAGCGTCAACATCATGGCTAAGTGGGGGAGACATGGCAGTCATGGGTGTTACACAAAACATTAAGGCTGTATTACTACCACAGATACAGCGAACACAGACCATATCAAGTCTTTAATATTGTTTTTAAACATATAACACAACAGCACTGATAATATTGGAGCATAAAGAGTCCTAACAGCTATTCAGTTTTAGTTTCTCAGTTGTTCTAGTATTTCTCATATATTTCTCATGATATTTTCTTTGGCAGCACTTACCGTTTTCACTTGATGCTCTGCTTTCATAGTGTCTATGATTTAAGATAAACAATAATTTTTTTTTTTTTTTTTACTCCTTTACCCCTTTAATGAGCACCATCCTTGCCCTAAGGAAGCAAATTAGAGGCAGCTCAGCCCAGCTAATGAATTCAGCCATTTTGGAGCCTCCGTGTCCAGTTTCTCTGCGTGGCATTACTCCTCGGTTGTGTGCTGTACAACTGAGTCCTCCACCGGGCACATAATGACCCGGCATGGCGGTTATGGGCCCTTAGGGGGAGATGGGAAGGGGAGCGAGTGGTCTCAGAGCAGGTCATTATACAGCTAGAGGGCACACACACACACACACACACACACACACACTCACTGCGCTGACACTTTCAATACATCCTCCATTGCCTCCATCTCCCATATGTCTATTCCTCCATTTTTTCTTTGCAAACATCTCTTTCTATTAATCTTTCTGCCTATCCTCCTGCATCAGTCTGTCCAAAACGTCTTTTATTTTTACTTATTTTTGACTGTGATGTCTTGAAAGTGACATGAACAATTGTAAAATACTCTTGTATGAAAATGATTTTACTTTTCTTACAAGATCATATAAACCAAAAATGTTGTGCGTTGGGATTCCAGGAGTTATTTATTGGACAAACAAGAGAGTTATTCATCCAGGGACCTAATTGGTTACACTGGCTTCCAATTAATAGTTAAATATAAAACCAGGCTGATTTGGCTGTATCCCTGATCAGGAGTCACTTAATTATTCTTCCTCTCTAACAGTTAAATATAGGCTGGTGTTGGTTGCAGGGTAATCGGACCCAGGGTCTGTGGTTAGCTTGAGCTCACCGGCCGTCTTTAATGTTCCGACCGACCCACATCAAAGAGAGTCCCACCAGGCTGCCAAAATCACACACCCTCCACAGCCTGACCCACTCCCTGTGTGCATGTGTGTGTGCGCGTGTGTGTGTGCACAGAGGCAGTGGAAGGTGACTGCGAAAGTTTTGCTCTGTGCGTCCTCTGGTAGCGATTAAGTTGATGGTTAAGAGTCCCTGCCGCAGAACCCTCTCTCTCTCCC